>NW_025335505.1:12950728-13200289 GCF_004798865.1 Varanus komodoensis | reverse complement strand
TCTCTCTCTCTCTCTCTCTCTCTCTCTCTCTCTCTCTCTCTCTGACGTGTCCAGTGAGCTGGAAAATAAATCCAATGTCACTTCCCCACTCACTTCCACCACAAGGAACAGCTAGCTTAAAGTATTCCCATATTCAAGTATACTCAGAAATAAATTGCATTGTCTTAGTGGCACTTACTCAGAAGTAAACCACATTGCATAATCATGTGTGCCACAAGGTTATGTTTTCAATACATTGGAAAGTGTACTGTATTCATTAGTGTGTGCCTCCAACCGGGGCAAATATGTTTTGCATGAATATTACAAAATACTTTGCATCAGCACTTCCTGATGAACAGAAAGAACTACAGTGTAGATCGCACACTTGCTAGTGCCCCTTCATTAGCACCAGTATCATCATGAGGTGATGCCCATTGGTATCACTCACTCTTGCTTTTCGTTTTTGCCTTTCCATTGCTTGTCTGTGTCAGCTAATACTGAACTCCACCGTGGCCATTGCGACTGGAAACTTTCTTTAAAATTTGTCCAAAAGTATAGTTGACATGGAACTTGTCAGTCTGTGATCTGAAGAAGGGAAAAGAGCCAAAATGTGTTACATTAAATGTAATTGCTGATCTTTCCCTCTAAACTTAACTTTTTATGTAAATACTTTAGTATTACATGCAAATTAGATTTTTTTTAAACTTTAGGTTGCTCTCCAGTTCTTACAAGCCAACTGCTAAGAGCAGTGATAGTTTGAAATGGGGGTGGATGGATGGCAAGAGGATTTTTTCTCATAAAAAGGAGGAGGGGAATTGTGCAGGAGTGTATGTGTGGAGAAGACAAAATGAGAATAGATTCCTCTGACATGAATACACACACACACACACTGATTATAGTTTGCTTGAAAAATTTTCTTTGTACACAGTTTCTTGGCCAAGTTCTTTGTCTCTAAGCACTATCCATCTGTCTCTAGGGAGATATAAGAATTTTCTTTCATAAATCATCCAAATTTGCTCTGTTGGCAATTCCAAATGTGAATGCGAGCACATTGCTTTCAACAGAAATGTCCACACATTCTAAACTTTTCATAATGCTCAACAGATGAATATTTTCAGAGAAGGTGCACTTTGAAATGCACATCCCCCCACCATATGTATTATCATGCTTCAGGTAAGGGTGGGGGGGGGGAAGTATGCACTTATGAAAATGTGAAGTTTCTCATTTGAAAAACAAAGAAAGACTCATAAATAAAATGGACTTTTGAAGTTCAGAGTGGTTCTTCAAGCACAAATGTCCCTGATTCTCCCATCTTTCTTTGTCTTGCATGTTGGAACAGAAATTTGAGGGTCCAAAAAAATGGTTTTGTGTTCTGGAGCTCAAATCACACCACCGCCTTGCATTTCATTTCTTGGAAAACTTACTTTCCTTTTCAGCAACTTGCCTTCTAGCCATGCTTCAGACTTGCGTTAAAGACCAGTCTCTTCAGCCTGAACCATGGTGCTGCCCAGCTTCCTTTTAGTGCTTTGAACTTTGGTTTGCAATATGTAATTCTATAAACCACTTAAAGGTTTTTTATATGGTAAAGAGTATATGCATTGAAGGAATAAAGAGTAAGTAGAAAACAGGCAGTGCACCCAGCCCAACAAACATTTTATGAGAGGATACATGGCATGCTTGCAAAACTCTAAATGTTCCCACTGGCCCAAACATTTTGGTGGCTTCAGTATATATTTTACAAAGATAACTAGTGTTCTTTTTTTCTTTCTTTTTTCTTTTCTTTTCCAGAGGAAGATGATCCTTACCCACATTTCCAATTACATGCAGAATAAGAAACTTGAAAGCAGCTGAATGCTATTCTTAAGTGTGGAAGGTGGCAACAGGCCTGATGCTCATATGATAATTGTGATGTGGTTGTCACTGTAAAATTGCTTTCATGTGGACTGAGCCTCATCCTTATATGGTAGCATCAGTACCTCGATAGCAACTTTGTAAGAAACATGAAATAGCTCCAGAACTCTTGAGCCTTCAAAACTGAGGGAGAGAAAAGAGGTAAAGCTAGCCTATTTCCTTGGTCTTTTCTCAACAGTGACCTAATAGTTGCAATTCCATCTCAGTAATCAACTATTTTTATCCCAGTAGGTTATTATAAGAACTGAAACTTTAAGAGCAGTACCTGAGTTTTCATTTTTGCTTGTCCATTTCCTCCACTTCAGGGTTTTGCTTGTGTGTCATGCTGTTGGGCTACCTTACTGCTGATATTTGTAAGCTATTCCAGGAACCTGTTTGGGCTAAAGCAAAGGGTAAAATGCATGTCCAGCTACAGAATGTTAGGAGCTGCAGGGGCTTTTTCTGTCTGAAGTTGAATGGAATTGAGCCTTAAATCATAATGGTGTGGTCTCTGCATGCCTGGGAATTGCTGCCCCTGCGCAGCATAGAAGCAGTTTCCATTGATAACCATTCTAGAGAGTTAACGTAAGAATTTTGCCTGGAATTCAGTAATCGAGACCAGGATACAGAAATGATTTTGAAGTGATGCATAGTGGAATTATTTGCTAACTTCTTTGTAAAACAAGATTTCTTTAATTATTTCAGGGAACTGAATTTCTTTTAAATAGGGGTTTAAAACAACAACATGCGAGAAGCTGAAAGCAAGAGCTACTGACTTTTAGGTCTCCCTTGCTGCCTGCTCAACCTGTGCAACTCCAAAGAAGAGGATTCTGGTCCTGTGTGAGAATAGAAGGATATATAATCAGATATACATCAGAGGACAGTTCAGATTACAATTGGTTTAAAATAAGTCAAGTTTATGGACTATTCTTGAAAATACTTCAGCTTATTCAAGTCAAATCTGAATCATGACAAGAAATCGAAAACACCAGTACATTATTTTTGTTGTTGTTGTTGCCTTACATATATTCCCAGCTCTTTTCCTTCTTACAAGGAGCTTAGTAGAACTTACTTAGTAGTCCTCAACTCCATTTGTTATCCTCACAATAACCCTGTGAGGTAGGCTAGATTGAGAAGAGTGACTGGTCCAAAGTGGTTGCTAGACCCCATTATCCTCCGACCAGCATTCTAATCACCACCAATGCACTGGCTCAAAACTATATATATTATCCACAGTCAGCAATTTTGTTTATATGATTACATCAGGATTAAAAATACTATGTACAATCAATCCAAATGCTTGGAGTAATTCTATTCTTCTTGACTTCAAGTTTTATTCCAGCATGGATCTGTAACTATTAATCTTAGCAGGTGGTCTTCATTGTATGTTAGGTTACTCATAAAATCTAGCCAATGTCTTTAGAATTTTATTGCTTTTATCAGAATCTTGATTGAAAAGCTTCAAATCCCTTTACCAAACTGTATGGTTTGTTAAAGTTCTTGACAGCAGTAGCAGTCCATTTGTTTCTTGCTGATATTTGTATTCTACACACGTTTGCAAGCTGACTGCTGTGCTCATGTTGTTTATAGTTGTACATTATTGCATGGTTAAAATCATTCTGTCATCCCTAACCCTGTTCACTTACAACAATTCAGTTTGCTCTGACTGGAAAATTATCCTTGGAAACTCGCATGTGTTAGGTGTTTGCACGCTTTAATAGGAGGTGTTAAACATGGAAATTCTACTTGAACTATATGTGCATAACACAAGGAAGGTGCGTGCTTTTTTGTGTCCCTAGGGGAAGTACTATACTGTATACTTTTTGTACTTTTTTGTATCCCTAGGGGAAGTACTAGATATAATAATGCTGCTGAATGTTGTAATTAGTCAGACTTGTCCATTCATAATGTTTATTTTTGTTGTGAGTTTGGACTGATGTCTATGAAGTTGTTTGAAAACAGATCTGATTGGAACACATGCAGTACATTCCTTCTCCCACCCATTTATAATTGCCTTGCTGTGAGGACTCACCAAGAACTTACTTGATTCTGTCTCATTAGCTGGTTCCCTTGTCACTGCCATGGCAGCTGTTGCTCTTAGGAGAGGAAGAGAACTGCTTGGTCATCTTCCCAATGGAAATTGGTGCCAGTAAACTTCACACAGCATCATCCCTCAAGCTAGCCGTGTGAAAATAATGAATCCGAAAGGGGCATAGAATATTGGAGAAACATGATGTCATGCTATACTACATGATCCCAAATGACAACTATCAACCTGCACCCTGACATAGTACATGCACAAGAACTCAAATGCATAGAATGTGATTTTGTACTAAAGGACAAGTCTCATCCACACTCATATGGACACACTTGTCACATTCCATGTAAGTGATGTTTTACCCATTGCTTACCTATGGATGTAAGGTCACCCATCTCTAGTTGTGCATCCCTTGAATATTCAGGTCTGCAATTTGGGCGGACTTCTGGATGTAGTCCTGAACCCGGGGTTCAGGTTTCAGCAGTGGCTAGGATTATGCTTGCCTAGTTGGTCGATCAAACATCACACGTGACCATTCTTAGAGATGTCTGATCTGGCCATGTCCATGTGTTCCTTAGTAACACCCTGCTTTGAACATTGTAGCATACTCTGCATGAGGTTTCATTTGAATAGTGTTCAGAAACTTGAGCTCTTCCATGCTCCAGGTAGAGTGTGGGCCGGTGATCATAGCCTTCCTTATTACATCAGTTTCACTGGCTATTTCACTGGTCAGCTTCCATGCACAATTCAAGGTGCTGACTATATGAAGAATGTGCAAACCAAATGCAGATGGCAACCTGGTCACCCAAAAGACTGCACTCTGCCCTATTACCTGTCCAGGGTTTAAAAGTGGCAGAGGAGCTATTGTAATTCTCTAGGAAGAAAGTCTAAATTGTCCTCCTTTCCAATATGTTTCTACAAACAGCCAAATGCATTCTTATTTAGGCAGGCCTTTGACATTAAGGTGGTCTATTGCTGGAGCACTGGGTTATTAAGTTGGAACACATTTATTTCTTTTATCATTTTTTCTTTGTTCAATGGCTCTGTTTCAATGGCTTCTAATCACACATGCAAAATTGATTCTAAGTCACAAAGTTGAGACCTTCACTGAAGATTAATTGAAGATATCTGAGGTCAGTTGAAGACAAGGTCATTGATCTTCCCAGTGAGGTTACTCCTAGGTCAGGACAACACTAGAAACAAGTGAAATACTTCTTTTTGGAATTGGGAAAACCAGCTGAGCTTTGAGACAGGAGCTCTACTGACCTGTCCCATTCCAGAAATGAGCACTTTCATCATCTCTGTCAAATATTAATTGTGCTATTTTCTACCTTGTGTGTGATATGTGCAGCTAGTGCCACAGGTATGATGGAAGCACAATGCATACAACCTTCCATTGCGTGCAACCTTCCATAGTCCTCAAGGTTGGGTTCTCTTGCTCAACCAGGCTAACCTGTTTTCTTCAACTTCATCTTCTCCCAGCTTTGCTCTACAACTGAATGGACTGCTTCAATTTCTGCTACAGCTTCACATTACCAATTGACTCAAGCTGCTTAGCCATTATCATAGATTTTCCTATCTACCATTGTCCTGACATTGCTGTTGGAAGGCTGAGGTAGCTACTGTTTCCTCAACACCTGACCCAGGCAAATGTAGTTCTCACTTCCTGCTTGTACAGCCTGATACCCATCATTAAGAAAAAATTTATATTTAGTCATATCAAAAGGTAATGCAACTCTCATCACAGTTGGAACCACTTTTCTAAAAGTCAACTGATGGGCAATTCTTGAGACTCTGAGAAATAAACATAATAGAATCAATAGTCCCCATAATGATGAGAATGGGCATTGTCCTCATTGAAATACACTAAGGAGGAGAAGCTCAAGTAAATAGACTGGAAAATATTCCCGTATTAAACCTACCTAATTTTCTTCTCCATTTAAACTAATTGTATATAAATAAAGTGGCTGTTAAGGCTAATTCTGCTAAATCCACCCTAAATAGATGTCATTGATTTGCATTACAGAATGGATCAATGAGGAAAGTAAAAGTAGGGAGCAGGGACAAAGCACAATTAAAAGGACCTCTTAGAATTCATTTGCAGAAGGGGCCTCCGAATGAGCAGGTTTTTGTGGTTTAAATGTTCTCTCTACTTTTCCTCCAGCACTATGCTGTGAGATGATCATATTACAACTTTATGCTGTACTATCCTTTTTATTTCTTGGGTATATTCTGGAAATACTTTAGAACACATGAGGCATATAAGACAATTCCAAATTTGAGCAGTAAGGCAGCTCTGTGTGCTCAAGGCTACTTATTCTCTTTATCACATTTATATCACCTATAACTCTTATTGGGCAAGATGTTCAGTGGTAGCTTACTGTGCAATTCTGGGCACTCTTAAATGAGACTGATCCAATTTAGTCTTGTCTCAGCTGATTTTGGCATGGAAAATGCCTTACCATTCTGATGGATGACCTATATCTGGAGAAGGACAGAGTAAGTGTATCCCAACTAATTATTCTGGACTTTGCAGGTGCTTTCAGTACCATCGGTGTTGGCATCCACCTTCACAGGCTGTGTCATTGGGAAATGGGGGCTCTCCTGTGTCTTAACTGAAATAGGAAATTCTGTTCCTGTTTTCTTCTGGATGGCCAATTCTGTGATTGTTGGCAAGTTCCCACATAAGTATCTATATGATCTGATAGCACTGTGTGTACTGTTTCCAATTGGTTCAACAGCACACATATCTCTCACAAGTTCCTGGGCAACACCACTTGGAATTAAAACCAGGGTTGCTGCTCCTATGGTTGGTTTTGGGATAATCTGTTTTAGGAGAAACTCATTTATGGTGGCAAGGAAATTAACATCTTTGTCATGACTGAAACTTGAACTTATTCAATCAATGTGAGGGTAATTGAATTCATCCATTAATACACTTGCTTGTTTGGATGATTAAATTCTGCATCTCAAGATTACACTGAGTATTTTGATCTTCACTCCAAGTATTGTGGAGGACTGATCTAGCATTCAGTGCTCTTTACTAGTTCTTCATCTCAGGAGCAGGAGTATTAAATGGAGTTTGGTGGGGTACTTGGAAGAATGTAGCATTTGGTGCTTGCTTGGAAAACTCAAGTCCTCCTACTCTTTACTATCCATTTGCACGAGTGAGCACAAAACAAAGTCTTAAACAGTTTTTCATTTATTCCAATTCCTTAGTTACTTAAGTGAGTCTTCTGAAGTTATGCAAGTCTTTGCCTACAGACACCTCTGTGTCATGTGTCAATTTAATACAAGTTGAAAAATGAAATGAAACAGCAGCGGCGGCACAGCTATAGCTCTGGGGACCTAAGCGGAAGTGAATCAAGTTCTTCCCAATTGGAAAAATCAGCTTTTACACTCAATCCATCAAAGTACTGTACCTGCGATCCTGACATTTTTCAGGTTTCTTAACTAAGGCCAACGCTATGCAGTATGACACTTCCACAACAATTTCTCACATAGGGGTATACACCCATCTTTTACAAGAGAATTGGCAAATTTGTAAAGGCTGTTGTTACACAAACTACTTGTATCTATCCATCTGTACCTTGACATGTCTGATCATCTGAGAAAGGGCAACTATGTCTGAAAAATTTGTCCCATCTTGCCGACAAATATAAGCAATTGGTTGTTTTTGTTTTAAAAGTTGAAATGTAATTGCATGTAACACAACCCACCCCCACCCCAACTGCATGTAATTCTCTGAAAAGTGGAAAGCAATATTGCCTGAAATTTTCTACCTGTTAGGTTCCCATTGCTGAGCCAGTCCAAAGTGGTCCAAAACTCCTGCTACCAGAGGTGGCATGCTCTCATACACCACTTGCTAAGAAACTTGGGCAGGCAGAGGTCTTGCACCCAACCTGCTTGAGGGATCCTGTGAGCACCTGGTTTACCACTCTGTATATTGAGCAATGGATTAGATGGACCTTTAGTCTGATCCAGCATGGCTTTTTTTAATGTTCTTATGACCAGCACTGGAAGCTCTGGTCTTATATACATGCTAAGCTTAACATTATTTTGCATCAGTTGCATCAGAGGATAGCATGTCCACTGATGCTTGTAACTTTTCTTTATACAAAGAGATCCCCTCCAGACTCACACCTGGACTGGGCTGCAGCCAGGAAACTGAAATTATAAATGCTGATGATCCCAGATGGCCACCTGAAATAGGCCTTCAGTTATTTACTCCATTTCAAGCTGTTCTCATATGATGCAAACCTACTTACACCTTGTTATGGTTTCATGAAGGTATATACCAGGCCAGTCATCTTCATGGGGTAGGAGAGTGACTTGTTCCTCTACTACATGCATAATTTAATGCATGACACACTCCATATAAAACAGGGGTCGGCATCCTGCCACCTTCCAGAGACGCTTCAGTAGAACTCCCATCAGCCCCATCTGGCACACTCACTGGTCAGGCTATGGATGTTGCATTCCAAACCATTGTAGAGGAGCACCAGATTGCCTTCCCAAGGTGTAGAGGTCCCATTTCTCATACATCCGTAGATTGCATTAGTAGACACTTAAACAGAGATTGCTAATTTGTTGAGAAGAAAAACCTGAATAGCTAAGCAAAAAGAAGCCAAACAAAAAAATGGAAAAGGGCAGAGACCAAGTATAGCACACACAGTGCAATGTCTGCAAGGTGACCATGTCTTTGACACTGATCCCTTATGAAAGCTTCTCTGTGACAGCAGATCAGCAACGAGCAAGGTCATGAACCATCTTGAAGGTTACTGATGAGACAGGAATACTGGCTCTTCCAAAACGCAGCTATTTATTATTCTCAATTACTTTTCAGAAAGAACAGGGGAAATGTGACTAACAGCTCCAGTACGGCACCTCTGACCCTTGAGTCACAAGCTGAAATCCAAAGTAATTGTCATAAAGAGTCCATTCCAAAGTCTCATAACATCCTGTTCATACTTTTTGTTTAACTCCTGGGATAAAAATGTTCACAATAATACAATCAAGATGCCTCCTCATTCTACAGGATGATGGCCAGAATTTTCAAGGTAAGGGAGTTGGAATGCTCTTCTGGGTTCTTCCGCAAGTCAATAGAACCTTAAAAAAGCTAAAGAGACAGAGAAACAGAATGAGTCAGAAGGGGCCTCCCAGGCCATCTAGTCTCACCCCGGCTCCAGCTGGCTCTGCTCACGACATGCTCACCATGTGCATGTCCAGCCTAGGACCTTTCTTGTTTTGACCAAAAAACAAAAGCTGTTAAGCATAGCAAGCTGACTTGCCCCATCCAAGGGCTACACTCTAGCAGCTCACTTGACTATACCTACTTAGGCACTAACGGAGTCAGACACAGTCCCAGCCAGCTGCTTTTTCCCCTCTTTCCCTTCACCTCCTCCCCTAAGGAGACTTAGTTCAATGTGTTTTAAAGTTAATATATTTTAGTTTTAAGAACATTTAAAAAGTGACAGAAACAGGCATAAACTGTACATACCTGCTAGGGCACACTGGTTCTAAACCATTGCCATAACAGTGTAAGCTAGGGCAAGGTTAATTTCGTATTGAGCAATTAGATGTAATACTACCTGCTAAGGATTGGGTAGAAGCAACACTTAAGTTCATCAAAGTTGTCCAGATTCCATCTTGAAACTTGTACCATCTTGTGTGTTCCACCTTGTGTCTGTATCAGACTGAAGCCTAATTCACATGAATAGTTGTGAATGTATGAATTCTTCTCCCATTGATAAAGTATGCTTATGCATGTATTTCAGAAGAACACATTTTTTCAAACATATGTTTTTTCAAAAAGTATGTTTACAGTCATTTTTTATTTTTGGTTTACAAATCACACAGCAATATCTGAAATGTATAGACTTCGACCAGAGATTGCATCCAAGTCTGTGTTAGGTTCAGATGCAAAACCTGATCAAAATGAAATGGAATGATTTTACACACACACACACACACACACACACACTCCTAGTGCCTGCACATTTTAAGCCTTAATGACCTGAAAGAATAAAGATCCTACTTGTATGTAGGGACATGGGTAATCCCACTGACCCAATTAATTCAAAACAGCCATATATATATAAGTGTGTGTGTGTGTGTGTGTGTGTATGAGAGAGAGAGAGAGAGAGAGAGAGAGAGAGAGAGAACCCCCTCTTATTCTTTCCTTCACTTATCTACCGCCCAGATTGCAGGATCATTATTACATTGCATTTACACCCTTCCTTATCCCCTTCTGTGAGGACGCTTACATTATCCTCCTCTTCTCCATTTTATCCTGAGATACACCATCTGCATTGCTTTTTTTCCAACAAGGCAGCACTGTGGTGAATTTCTGTTGAACTACCTATTTATCATAAGATTTCAGAAGAAAGAGTGGAATGTCTTTATCCCAAGCACTTAGTGCTTGGGGGGAGACCACACAGAGAGACTTCATGATGCTGCAGAGCTACCTTCTCTCTACCACCAAGAGTACTGCTTGTTACATGCCTGGTTTTTATAGGGCCAGAGCAACTTTCTCTTTTGCATACCACTTCACCTTCTGAAATGCATAACATTGCCATTTATCTTCTTGGCATCAAAACTCATCCTGATGGGTAGAAGTCTCTTTGCTCATGCAGCTAGATAGTGTTTTTCAGTGTTAACATCAGTGTAATCTGAATAGCCTTGCAGTATCGCACCTTGTTAATTAAATTTTTGCTTTCCAAAACTGCCTTTCCAAATTAATGTTGCTTCCATCAACATATTCCAATCAATAAAATTTCTGACATGGAACACAGACTTTCTGGTCTAAAATTCAGAAAGTAGGCAGCAGGGATGACTCAAATTGGTACTTACAGTCATTGTGCACCATCTTACAAGCTTATCTTAAATACATTCTGCAAAAGCAAAAACCACTGAAATCAATGGGGCTTACTTCTAAGTACTGGAGCTTGGGCTGGAGTGCAGAACAAAGTACGTTTCATAAAGCAGATTCCACCCCTTTCTTTTGTCTGCGCATATGCATGCACACACCTTGTTGTCTAGGTATAAATATATGATGATATAGAGGGATAGGGATAGGGGAAGAGAGGAGGGGAGAGAATGGGGAGAGAGAGAGAGATGACAGAAAACTATCATGGTGGTTCAGTAGAACTCAGAACCTATCTGTGTACTTCAGTGGGACAAGCTATCAGTGCTGGTTGTCTTTGATTGTTACACACACACACACACACACACACACACACACTCATTACTCCAGGTCTAAGCAGAATTATGCCATTTACCATGTCTTTTCAAAACTGGAAGGACATAAGAAATCCAATCATGGATCTATAGTCCAGAAAAATTACATAATGCAATTTAAACAGCTTCTTTTTAGGTAGGATTTTCTTTAAGGCTAGCAGGCAATGGGATAACTGCTGAGCATGTAACATGTAATTGTATTCTCTCCAGTGTTATAGCTGAAGTCCAATTTATACACCAATTAGTCTGCAGGTGCTTGGAAGCCTTGGCCTCTTAATTCTCTATCTCTGATCAGATCCAGACTGGAGTACTCATGTCCACTACAGGTGAGATGTGATGTAGAAGGGTAAGCAGAAATGGGAAGGAAGGTCAAACTCTCAGGCACTTAATGAGCCTTTAAATTGGCTATTAAATGACAGAAGAACCTCTTCAAACAGGATCTCTGTTTATGCATGAAGGACACGTGCATGCAAGCTCCACCCCTGAGGTCACCAGAGTGACAGCAGGAGCAGGCTTCCTGTTCCTGGTTTCCATTTTACTTAGCTTCATGATTGCTGCCCAATAGTAATGTGCCCCCACTTCACTTTTGGATGGGAAGCAGTGGAGTTACAGTGAAATGGTGCTTGGCAACAATGGGGCAGAAGAGCCACAGATATTCAAGCAAGCTCTAGACGCAAGAGAAAAGATGAATGAAAGGTGTAGGTCCCCTGCCCCTTTCCTCTTTGAGCCAGCCATTGCTTCAGCTACAGCAGTATCTCTCTCTATTTCAGGTTTGAATTTAAGGAACATAGACCAGGGGTGCACAGCTTATGGCCCTCCGAATGTTGCCGGTCTCTATGTCTTCATTCCTCGCCGAGGGCTATGCTGACTTGGACTAACGGGAGTGATGCTCAGACAATTTCTAGAGAGCCAGTTTGCCCACCTCTGCCTTAGACACATCTAAAAAATTGCTGAGGCACACAGCAATTTTTGCAATAAGGTGTAATAAGATGGATTTTAGTTTACATTGTATTAACCAGATACAGTAAATATTTGATATTTATTTATTTGTGTTATTTTAATAACACAATTATTTACATAAAAGAGAAAATATAATTCCCAACATGTGAAAATTGTTATGTAATCAATTAATAACCCTGCTTTTCCCATTCAATACATCCTACTTATATTCCTACAATATGAATAGCAAATCAAACTTTTATTCTACTTGGCTATATCTGTTTAACAGCTTCTAAGATCTTTTCCCCTATATTCCAATAATGTTTTTGTCACCCAAGTGAATCTTATTTATTTATTTATTTATTTATCGGAAACTTGATTGTCCCATATTTTATACTATGGGATCTTATGCATTAATATTCTATGCAAAAACATTATTTTCCCATTTCCTTAGAGATTATATTTCTTCATTTAAATGTGTTACTTTTAGGATCCAAGCTGAAAGCAACATATTTACAAATATCCTTTTACTGTTAATCTCTATTAATCTGTCTTTCTATGATTGACTCCTGCACATGTTTTCTACATTCATAATTATAGTAATTGGTCCACCATATGCTTTTAAATCACATTTTTATTTGAAAAGTCTTGCCATATTCTGAATTTCTTAGAAATTTAATTTCTGTTCTACAAATAACTTGGTATAGGATTTCACCCGAAAAATTTGAAAAGTAGAAACATAGTTTGAAGAAGATGGAAACATTTCATGAGAAACAGAATGAGCAATTTGAACTAGAATATATGTGCTAGAAGTAGTGAGGGAGACCAAAAGTTGTGTGATAAGCAATGGTAGCACAGCAATTTGTACTGTTTGGTATGAAGAGCTGTATTTTTGAGAGGAAGAAATTGAAGAAACAAAAACCTGCAAGTGAAATTTTATACCATGAGGTTATACGAAGGTTTATTAGGGATAAAAGAACTCAGATGCCATATAAAAGCAAGAGCAGGAAAATGAAACTAATAGATAATTGATAGTTCTCTTATTAATTGAAAACTGTTCTGAATTCACATCATTGCACACCCCTGCCTTGCCAGCCCCATTGCTGCATTTTTAGCATTCCTACATCAGTGTCAGAGACAAGGAGGCGTTTTTCAGTGTGCATCTAGAGCAGAAACTCTCTCAAGACTTTAAGTACAAATATGACACGTTTGTAAGGTAATATGAATTAAAGATGTGCTGTTTCAAGTTGAGTAAGAAAATCTTAAAAGGTATTTCTTTCTCCTATGTGGAAAACAGCTTTTCTTGAGCATCTTCACTGTTAAGATGTTCAAAGGAGACTTTCTCCTTTGATTATTTACAGCATTTTGACAGCAGAATCCTTGCCCTTGTTAATCTATATGGCTGACGAGGTCTACATTTGACTACATTTTTTGCTACATTAGACAGTTTTATTTCTTTGCTTTAAATGGAGTAGTAAATCTACTGGCAGGTAGATATTTCACTTTGGTTACTGGACTGTACAATCTGACAATGTAGAGCTTCACAGAGCAAGTAGAGCGGGAATTCCTGCCAGCCCATTTCAAAAACTTCTCAGGTTGTAGCATCTCATTTCTAAAGGACAGTTCACACATTCATGTACAGAACTTCATTGCTGATCACTTGAATATTCAGCACTTGATGACTTGTAGTTTGGTTCTCTGCACTGTGTTTGGAGTGATGCAAAGCTTCATTTGTTCTGTGATGGCTCCTTTGCACATGCAGGTTATCCCCTGATTCCTCCGGATTGGCTGTTGGTGGGTGAATGAGCATAGTTTTGATTAAGTAATAGCATGAGATCCTGACTGCATAGCCCTAAACTCTTCCTGGAGATGTTTCCTTTCGAGATATAGAACGACTTTCTTGTATCAGAAGCACTAAAGCATTTCTCCAAAATATGATGCAGATTGGAAATGACTGTTTACATCAGAGAGTTAGTTCAGGTTATTTACTTCAAATCAATTGCTTTACTTCAGAGAAATAAGCAGTACTGTGGTGGTTGGGAAATGCCCACATCACACTTAAGTCACCATGGGCTGCTTGAGGAATTTGATCTTGAGAATTTGGATGTGAAATGACTTCTTGGACTATTGGTTCAATCAGAACAACCATCCTTCAGATTTGTACTTCCCCAAATATTGCAATGCAAAATATTCCAAAATGCATATTATAAAATAACAATAATTACAAATATGTAGTTTGAGGTAAGATATGCAGAGAGATGAAAATATGTGAGGAAATATTTGCATTAATACCTATTTAAATATGCATCTAGATATGATTTTATTATTTTTTTGTTAAAGAAATAATGCAGATCTAGGTGGTAATAGAATGGAATGGCTGTTTGAGTGAATATTTGCAAAACAGCCTTGTGCTAGAAATTTATGTGTACACAAAGCACAGAGGGCCAGAGAGCAGGGTATAAATGTATAATTATATGAACAGTAACAATATTAATGATGGGAGAGTAACATATGCGACAGGAAGCCATGATCAGTGTATATTTATAAATAAAATTTAATATCATTTGTACAATTATGACACTTTTCAACCATTTTTAATTATTTCTTTTCTTTTCTTTAATTTGTATGCCACATTTCCTTCACAAACCTTATACAACCATAAAAGAAAAGGACACCATCCTATTAAAGCCGTCCTTAACAACAGATCAGCTTACATGCTAAAGCCCTGCCAAAACAACAAATGTTTATAGCAGTGGTAGACAACCTCCTGCCCTGCAGGTGTTTAGGCCTAATCCTTGAGCATTATCCATGATAGCTGGTGCTTATCAGAATTGTGGTTCTAAACATCTGGAGTGCACTTGACTACCCATATTCCTGATCTATAGGAAACAGTTGTGCATTGGTGTCGGAATTCAGTGCAGATGTTCTAAAGATGTACATAGGTCAGTAGCAGAATCTGGTCCCACCATGTGCAATCTTTGTATCCTAATGTCACTACAGTTGTGAAAAATAATTCATTATGCAGTTGCTCCTTGAAATTATGGAAATTATTTGAAGGACTTCCCAACCAGAGTCACTTCAGTCTGGCATTCACACTGGCATTGCAGAGCTGCTAGACTCCAGGTCAGCTTTCCAAGAAAGATTTGGGCTACAACTCCCAGCCAGATCTATTCAATTCTCCTAGAACAGCATCAAGTTCAGAGGCTGCTCAAAGTGAATGGCATAGATCAGGCTTTTTACAGAAACCAATAACTTCTTCAGAATAGCAAAACAAATATATTTCCCTTATACAACGCAGAGCTCTCATCAAAGCCTAGAAAATAATAGGAATTTATTCTTAGGTTGTCTTACATCCCATTCTTAAGAGAAAGAATCTGAACTGGCTTTCATTGATCTTGGGATTCTTGCATCAAGTTAATTGCTTAGTTTACCCCCTGCCCACCTGCAATTGTGCCCCCCACACCAAACCTGGCTTGCTGTGATACTTTGGTCTAATTCAGCAAAATAAGCACCTAGTTACTGTAGAAAAAAAGAGAGGAGAGTTATGGACACATCCAGAATAGAATTTTGGGGGACTTGCTGGCCTCACCTATTTAATCCTCTTCCCATCCCTTCCCCTAGCTTTGTGCAATGATACAGGTTGACATCTCTGTGCCGGCCTTTGGAACTGCTGTGAATAACCTTGTCCGTATCTGTGCAAAAACTCAGTATAAAGTCACCATTTTCCTTCAGCTGGGTTTCTGCCTTAATGGAATTCATTGCTTCCTTAAGCAGCCCTTGCAATTTCCAGCAAGGTCCTTTAACTCATTTAATGTGTAACATTTGTTCATGCCTAATTTGTCTGAGTAGGGCCATGTTTGTGTTTTCCTTGAGTTGTGGAGAGGTTGATTGTGAGGGTGGAACTGCCTTCCTCCACTGAATGCATATCTCCCTGAATTACAGTAATTACTGTAGGTTTCTTGGATAATGCTATCCCCCATGCCCTCCTTGACAAGGTTAACAAGCAGAAGGGAACTGAACATCAGAGGATAAGCACCTGATCACACTGGCAGAATGCTGACAATACTGTTTTGGGTGTGTGTGTCCGCACATGTGCGCATGCGTACAGCAACAATAGTAAGACCCTGCACTTAGAAATCTACTGCACAAACATGTCAGAATTCAGAAATTAGCAGTCCTAAATAGATCAGTTGCAATGTCAATGGAACTGTTTTATCTGCACTTTGCATCTTTGAGATCATGTGTTATCTACAGAATCCAGCAAGTATGTAGGTTAGTCTTTCTTTGCTTTCATAATGCATTCATAATACTTGCCCTTGTTCCTGGAAACCCCATTACCTCCAATCTGGAATGCTGCATGTGCCGCAAATAGTCTTGGCAAAGGAGCTCACTCAGGTGTTTCTATCAATTTTGCCTATGGATGTAATTGAGCAGAACTTGTACAATTCATACCTCCCAGCCTTGAACATGAACCAGACTGAAAACTACTGTCGATTGTAATGCAATTCATGCCATACAGGAAAAGGAATTTTGAAAGAACACATACAATTGAAAAACACTCATGAAAAATATGCATTAAAATGCATATCCCTGATCCTTGAGTTTGGAGAAATGTACACAAAAATGCACAAATTGTAATATGCAAAAGGGAGAAGGAGAGTTACAATCTGATATGGGCAAGAGTTGGGATATGCCTTGAGGTGGAAATCAGAGACTCTCAACAAGTTCAAGTTTTGTCAGTTTGCACTTCCTTACCAAGCTATGGGTAAACTTCCTGTTCCATTTGGATATCACTGCTAATAGGGAAGAAGGCTTTTTTGTATGCTTCTGTCCAGATGCGATTGTCTTCTGGTATAAATGGACTATGAAGGAAGCTTCCATTGCTCTTTCTCATTCGTAATCCTTTTCAGCATTCTGTGGGACTTATCTGCCATAGCATTAGCAAAGGCAAGAAAGTTGACTTTGCAACCACTTCTAGTGATAGCTGTTTTCTCCCAAACTTTTTTCATGAACTTTGAGAAAAGGCTGGTGGTGCAGAAGATAGCATGGGGTGGGAGAAAGAGTGCTATTATGTTATCTCTGCCTTTTCAGGAATTCCAGTGCCACAGGGGCCTGCAATACCACTACTCTTTTAGATTGCAAATGAGCTCCTTAGACTCATGAGACCGTGGTTCCCAGCTTCTCCTGTGCCAGTGAAGCCCATGGCTCCTAAAACAAAGATCCTTTAAGAGAGATGGTCTGGACTCAGAAATCTACAGCCCTACATGCAGACAAACTGGAAAGGATTCAGAAGGAGACAACAAGGATGATTTAGGGACTGGAAACAGTCCTATGAGGAGAAATTGTAAGAACTGGGCATGTTTAGCCCAGCTTAGCCCAGAAAAGAGGACTGAAGAGAGATGTGATAACACTCTACAAGTACTCGAAAGGTTGCCCCAAAGAGGAAGGACAGGATTTCTTCTCAATCATCCCAGAGTGCAGAACACAGAATAACAGGCTCAAGTTACAGGAAGTCAGATTTTGTCTAGATATCAGGAAAAAAATTCTGATTGTTAGAGCAGTGTAATCTTTTCCCAGGAGATTGTGGGATCTCCCACAACAGAGATCAAAGACAGCGATCTGAGTAGGATGGTGTAACTTGCCCTGTACTGAGCAGGGGTTGGACCAGATGGCCCTTTGGCTCCTATTTTATGATTGTATACTTAGGACTTGGTCCGGGTTTGCTGGCTCTTGGAGTCATTACCTGTCATTCTTGGTTTCACTTAGAGCTATCCAGAATGCTCTCCACTTTGCTAGTTTTTCCTTCTTCAAACATGACCTCAGCTTCTCTTCACTTCGCTCTTTGAAACCTGCCCTTTGCATGTTGTTTTTCCCCTTCTAGAAGTCAAAGTCTGCTTGGTTTGAATTATCAGGTTGTGCACCTAGACCTTGCCTCTCTTCACCCTGCGCATAACATATTTCCTCCTCTAGTTTTGTTACAAACCTTTGAATGATGGAGCTCCCTAAGATAGAACTGCTTTGATCCAGGGTACTGTGGGTACCCTGGTGGCTACCATAAAAAATAACAGAAACCAAAGTTTCCTCCTCATACTTTCTTTATGCAATAAATCTGGGTATTGTGAGAAAGATTTTTCTGCCAGGAAGTAGCCATGGAGAAGACAAGCAATGAATAAAGCAATAGCTATATCAAGAATGGAAAATAAAACAACATACGCACATGTGTGAGTCATGAAACAACATGTTCAGAGCAAATAACTATTCAAGAAGCTGCACTCCCAAACTTTGGATCTTAGAGTGGAAAAAGGAATGCTCACCAATTGCGGTATGCAGTGCTTCATGCACAAGCATGTCAGGATAGGTAAGCTAATTCTGAGATTTTCTTTGGCTTCTTAGCAGTGTCACCTAAAAGAAATTTAAATGAACAAAATAATTCCATGCATTCTGTGTAAAGACACCAGCTTCAAAGGAATGTCTGGTCCTTTTAACTCAAGGCAAAAAACAATTTAATAAATGAATTGCATTACAGAACCACTTCTTAGTCAGAAACTAGCTAATTGCCTATCAGTAGAATGGGTTGTGGTTGTCACTAAGCATTCCTCTTGATTAAGCAATGCAAAGGAAGAACCCTGAAATGCTGGACTTGCAATCCAATTCAACATCCTGTTTCTAGTCATGGCCAGTCAGATACTTCCAGAAAGCCTCCCCACCCATCCCGCCTGCTCTGTCCAGCATGAAAGTAATATCTTTCCCAGCAACTCCATAACCATTTGCCACCTAACATACAGCTACTATTCTGGGGCATATTCTTTGGATTGCATAAACCAATCAGCCATAGTGACCAAGAGATTCTACAACTGAATTAGATCTTGTGGGAAGATAACTTTTGTCTGCCCTGAAATGCATTACCAGTCAATTTCATCAGCTGTGACCAGTGGTGTTACAATCTCTAATTCCCTTCATTTTTCTCTCACACACACTCTTTTCAACCTTCTTTGCATACTCCACGCATCATTTTAGAAACCTTAATCATATCCTCCCCTTGTCAGGTTGTTTTAACAACAACAACCACCTCAGATGTTATTTAGTTTTCCCTTCATTGTTCCAACTCCTTGATTATGCTTCTCTGCATCTTTTCCAAATCTGCAATACCCTTTTAAAGATGTGCTTACCAGTACTTAACATAATCCTATCAATTTGTCAGCATGATCGATTTGTATGGATGCCTTACACTAATGTGTATGATGTGCAGTTCCTTCCACAACAAACTCTAAAAAGATTTTGCCTTTTCCACTCCTACTGTATGCTGAGGCTTTCATTATTTCTCTGTTCTCCATCTGAGCTCCAAAATAGTTTTGCCTTCCTAGAACTCTCAACTTTTTTGCCTGTTACTACAATTGTCAGCTCTGCTTTCTTCAGAGACGTCTCAGCCAAATGGTGCTATTCTTGCATCCAGACTATTATCTGCTTGTTTGTTTGCTTTTGCCTGTGATTTGAGAGGCCTTGAATCAGACCCTAGTACCTCTGTGCTCTGAAGGTACAGAGATACTTGCAAAGCTAAAGCTATGCAATTGATTCTACAGAGGAAATGAAGAAACATTTGCATCTAAACATGACAAGCACTTCCTAAAATACAAAAAAGCATTTATTGGAGGTGTACACCAACTCCCTACTTGGATTCAGAGCCTGGTCCTGTGCTTTGAAAAACAGAAAACTGCTAAGCCCTGAACAGCAAGCTTCTAGTTCTTTATACCATTATATGGTATACATACTCAGGGAGTATGTATTTTCACTATAGACAAGATCTGTTTAAAATTTAATTTTCCATTTAATAGTAGACTACCTAGAGCCTCTCCTCACCTCCCCACTCCAAAAAAAACAAAAAAAAAATCCACTTCTGAGGTCTCTGTTGTGGGATATATGAGAATATCTTGATTTAGCCATAATAGTTTCTATGTTCTCATTTAAGAAAGCCAATTGTGGCGATGTCTCTTGTCTTTCCCATATTTTACAGGGAAAATCAATGCATGTTTATTCAGAAGTAAATCCCTCTGTGTTTAATGGGGCTTATGCTCAGATAAGTGGGCATAGTATTTCAGCCTTTCTCTGATCCTCAGGGCAACTTGATCACCTGTTTCATCTAAGTGAGACAGGGGGTCAAAATGAAGTCAATTTCATTTATCTATTTAAGTGGTGCTCCTATAACCTGCTTTTCAGTTTGGAAACAAATT
This sequence comes from Varanus komodoensis, assembly GCF_004798865.1. Classification (NCBI taxonomy): domain Eukaryota; kingdom Metazoa; phylum Chordata; class Lepidosauria; order Squamata; family Varanidae; genus Varanus; species Varanus komodoensis. The sequence continues at coordinate 13,179,976 of NW_025335505.1, read as the reverse complement.
CCAGAATAGGTTACAACACAACAAATGCAACACTTTGACCAGGACATCACAGCAAGAAGTTTAGAAGGGGAAAAGGCAACTCTCAGAAAGGAAGAGTAAAACTATATTTTTAGCTTTGTAATCTGTAACCCTCCACAAGAGATGAGACAGACTTTTGTTTCAGTTAAGATTTGATCCAAAGTTAACAAAATAGGCAAAGTTCTCCATATTCAGAACATGAAGTTTAAAAAATGAGATTGTGCAAAACAGACTGAGGGAGTTATCCATCTAGTCCCAGGACATTGAGTGCAGCAAGTTCTCATTCTCAGGTGACAGGTGACTCTCCACTCACAGGAGTGGTTGTGGAGAGGAGGAGATGTAAACTGTGCAATCTGTCCCCTTCTACCATCAGTAGGCCCCTGTGGGTGGATGCCTGTGCAACCAAGTACCCCGAGGTGACATTGAGAGCCCCACCAGCCACTTCCCCACCTCAGTGTTATCCACTGGAGAAGCATCACTGCTGGAGTTCTCTGGGACTGTTCCCTGCCTTCAACAAAACAGAAGGTGCTCTCCAGATCCCTCTCAGATTTACCACTGTGTCTGACTCCAGTGTGCTGGAGTAGCCAGCAAGAGCAGCTACATGATCTCAGTCTTATCTTGAGAATTTTCTCAGAACAATGGGCATGCTTTCCAGAGATCAAACCAAGCCCAGATTCTTGGCTTGAAAGGCATCATTCCTCAGATCCAGATGCTGTGGGAGGTGTACCCCGATGTCCACTCCACTCATCTCAGACTGACTTGACATTATACTGTCTATCCCTGCCACTTCTCTCTTTCATTCCGCTTTCCTCCTCCAGTAATTTTCTTATAACCTCAGAAGTACAGCTACTTCTGTTCTCACTGGGCAACACAATTTTCAATGGTTCCATGTGCAACTGTTTGGACCTGGGCATGACTCCTCCTATAGTTGATTCCTAGAGGGCTACTTTAACAATTCCATACCAAATCCGTTTTAAAAATAGACACATTATTTAATCCACCTAACAGGAGCAGATCCATGTCATATGCAAATTCTCCCATCACCCCGTGGCATGTGTCTAGATACTAAACAAAGACTCTCAGGAAGGCAATTTCCATGCAACTTCATGGAATGAAGAGAAGCCTGCTGCTCACACTGCACAGTATTCAGCAGTTGTAATAAGATGGGATGTAGAAAGACAGGAAGAAGGCTATGGATGGATTTGAGGGGTCCTCAGAAAAATGTACTCTATGGCTCACCCCTATATTGGTGGCCTTTGCCTTGCAGTAGCTGGGGACAGCAACAAGTCGACTTTTTATATATTTAACAGATCCTCAAAATCCTCAATCTGACATGGCACACAGGGAACTATGGGAACTTTGGGTGGTGGAAAATAGGGCAGACATCAATATCAATAGGTCCTTGAGTTCTGGTAGTTGGCCAAGGAAGGCAAATGCTGATGCTGGACTGGGAAGCCCCATAGGAAGATGCGGAAGATGATGATGATGACGACGACAATATTGTATATTTCCCAATGCATTGCATTATATTACATTGTCGATTACAATATAACATTGTATTTATCTTTCACCCTTGTAAGGAACTGAAGGTGGCTTACATAGACCTCCATTCCATTTTATCCTCACAACAGCAACCCTGTGAAGAAAGTTAGGCTGAGAGTGAGTGACTAGCCTAAAGTCAACTTCTAAGCTTCATGGTCAATCACTGAGATCCATAGTCAAGTGATCACCATGGACCTTCCAGGTCCCCAGTCCAATCCTCTCATCGCCACACCAATACCACTTTGTAGAGCTGCAAGTAGTAGCCTGTTTCTCTACCCCCTTTTCAAAGACACAGGAATTTTGTGTGGCTGGTATCTCCAATGGAGTCAGCTTCCCACAGTGTAAGGTGAAAAGGTCCCTAGAGAGCCTACTTGTCAAACCCGCTGCCTAGTGAGAAATATGATATTCTCTATATCAGTTATTGAGAATACAAGTCTCTGTGTGAAGTTGAATGAAGGGACGCATGTGCTGGGATTTATATTATTCTGTTATGTGTTAGGAAAATTTGGATAAATCCTGTCTGAAAAGCATTAATTCTGTGCTTTTGTATTGTGGGATCAAATCCTGTACTCCCTTCTCAAACCAAGCTAAGTCACTGTTTAAAATTGCATTCCTCCTGGGCAATTCAGAAGGGTACAGACGCATTGCTTAGGGTCTGAGTCTAGATAAGCTTATGAGTTCATGAATAGTTTCAGTAGCTTGAATTTACATGTCTAAGCAGACCTGGAGATGGGTTCAAGTTACTCAACTAAAGTGTCAATACAATGCAATTAGAAATATTGTAATCTCATTGTCACAGTATGATTGACTGGCATTCCTTTATCTGTTCTGTATGTGATGACTTCAGAACCTTATTGTAATGTCTGCATTCTGTCATCAATTGCCCTGTACCTGGATGTGACCAAGAGAGTATAAATGCCCGGTAATGGTATTGAAGCTTTGCAGCAGAGTTTATCTCTGCCTGCCTGGTAATGCATGCATTATTGTGAGTACCGCAGGAACCTTGGGTAATACAATAAAGCCTCAGATCAGGGGTGTCCAAACTTTTTGCAAGGAGGGCCAGATTATTTATTTATTTATTTATTTATTAAAACATTTTTAGGTGAGGTGAAAATGTGTGGGGGCCAACCATTCAGTCTGACATTCTTTGAACCATTAACGTTAAATGCAAACGAACTATTTTATGAAAGACTAAACAAATAACTTAACTACACTAACGTGAAGGGTGATACTGAGATCTCGACTGCAGTATATAGGCCAGGTCTGGCTCAAAAACAGTGATTTTGATGCGCAAGATGTCACGCAGGTGAAAGTCACTTAGTCTTGTCCTCACATGGTTCTTGTTAATGTTCATAACCGAGAATGTCTTCTCACACAAGTATGTCGAACCAAACAGGCTCAGCATTTTCTTAGCAAATGTTCGAATCGCTTGGAACCTGTCTTTATCCAGCTGGCAGTAAAAGTTGACAAGAGGGAGCTGTTGGTGCCGACTGCAACACTCGGCGTCACACTGCAGCTCAATGAGCTCCAGCTGCAGGTGGTCTGGAGCGTCATCAGGGTCCACAGAGAAAGGAGATGAAAAAAGCGTGAGCTCCTTTTCAATAGCTGCAAAATCCTGAAAGTGCTGTTGAAACTCCTCAGCCAGAGATGAGATGCCTACTTCATACCTCCTTATTTGCGCACTCATATTGTTCTGTGGAAAACTGGTCATTATTTCCTGCAGCAATGGGAAATGTGTGGTATTGGGCTGCGTTTGTGACAGGTAGCAGCTGTGAAAAGTAGCAGCTTGGTCCCAAAGGCTTTGATATGTGAATACAGTTGGCTTACTACTGCATTTTGCCCCTGAAGGCTCGTGTCCAGCACGTTCACATGTCGTGTTATGTCAACTAAAAATCCAAAATCAGGCAGCCAAAAAGGATCAGATAGCTCTGGCATCGGTTGTCCCTTTTTTGCCAAGAATTGTCCAATTTCCTCCCTAAGAGAGTAGAAGCGCTGCAGTGCAGACCCCTGACTGAGTCATCTTACCTCATTGTGATACACAACATCTCCGCATTCAGCCTGGATGTCAAGTAGAAACTGTTGAAACTGGCAGTGGCACAGGGCTTTGCAGCGAATATAATTAATAGCCTTCATCACCGGTGTCATAACATGATCATATTTCAGATGTTTGGCACAGAGAACTTGTTGGTGAATAATACAGTGGAGTTTTATAGCTTTGCCTCCATCTTCGCTGACTTTGTTACAGACTAGGGTTGATAATCCACTTCGCTCGCCAGCCATGGCAGGTGCGCCATCCATAATAATCCCAGTGACTTTATTCCATGGTAGTTTCATGTCATCTACAGTGGAACAAACAGAAACAAATAAATCTGTTCCTCTTGTTTGGTCCTTAAGGCTCTGGAGGTCAAGTAGCTCTTCACTCACGTTCATGTCATTGTCCACTCCTCTCAAAAAAAAATCAATAACTGAGTGGTGTCAGATGCATCCATGCTTTTGTCGCAGGCTAACGAAAAAAGTCAAACTCCACTCCTTTTGCCTCTGTCTCTTAATAGCAGATGAAATATCTTCAATTCTCCATACCACAGTGTTACGAGCCAGGCAAACATTGTCAAACTCTTGCTTCTTCTCAGGACAAATTTTCTCCACCATTTTCATCACGCAGTCTTTAATAAATTCACCCTCAGTAAAAGGTTTGCAGTGCTTGGCAATCAGCGTTGCCACCTCGTAGCTTGCCTTTGTGGCATTTTCATTTGACTCACGGGCTCTTGTGAAAAAGCGCTGCTGTGCCGTTAAAGCAGCTTCCAGTTCCTTCAATTTTTCGCCGCATTCGTTCCCAGTTAGCTTGTTGTAGTTAGCATGTTTTGTCTGATAGTGCCTCTTGATATTGAATTCCTTGAAAATAGCCACAGTCACTTGGCAAATTAGGCAGACACAGTTGTTTCGTATTTCAGTGAAAAAATACTCCAATTTCCACTTGTCCTGGAAGTGGCGGTCCTCACTGTCAACTTTCCTTTTTTTAGTTACAGTCGCCATTTTAGAAATGGGCACACAAGCCTTGTGTCACAAGGGTCACGCGGCGAGAGTGCTGACTCAGGTCTGCTGCCATCTTCTGGTGAAATATAACCACCAGCCTTGAAGGAGCAGGAAGCAACAGGGAACAGCTGTGGGAACCGCTGTGCGGTGAAGGGAAAAACGCCAGCCGGCGGGGATGAGTGACAGGCTGAGCCGGCAGGGAGAAGAGGCTGCGGACCACTCGAACTTTGAAAACGGGCCGCAATTGGCCCCCGGGCTGGACTTTGGACATGCCTGCATCAGATGGTCTGGATGCTTGATCTTTCTCATGAACCCGAGTTTTATTTCCCCTTCTCAAATTGAGATTCCGGGATTCTGACACATGCAATGTCATTGTATGATCCTCAGCCCACCATCAGTGAACCGTGCGGAGTTGTTGGACAACTGATCTTGATTCAAAGCACACACAAACATCATAATTTTAGCTGCAAATTGAGCTTTAAATATTTGTTGCTAGCAGGCCATTCAGTGGCCTGCAGAATTTGTTGACCTTTTCATCTTCTCCTTGATGTACATCTTGCAACCCCAGAAAGGATTTCTCTACATCTATGTAGCATTTTTTCCACGGTCTACTGCTGCATGCTCCATCACTTAATTTGCACTTGTCTTGTTGATCCTTTTCTCTTACTGATAAAAGAGATTTCATTGAGAAATAAAGGGCATAAGTTCATGGGAAAAAATCAAACACATAACCAGTCCTCAGCACATCATATCTACTCTTTTCCTTTGCTCAGTTTTCAATGCAATATTTCCCATACCAAACTAATTATTTTTTCTTTTGACACTCTCTTTGCTGCATTTATCAAAGAAGCAAGAACAGGCAGACCAGTATTAAAGGAAGTTAGGAAAGTTCAGCATCCTCCCAACAGCTTGAAGAGGTTGGATCCATTCCAAGTCCATACCATCACCCTAGAAAATGAGCTCAATTTCACATTGGCTTCATAGTCAAGAAAGAAAGAAAGAAAGAAAGAAAGAAAGAAAGAAAGAAAGAAAGGTAGACTGCCCTAGAGCCACCATGTCCAGCCTTGCCAGTTCCTTTCTAAGCAAGCAAGCAGACTTTAACTTGGGCAAGGGATGCAGAGGAGGAGCAGGAAGTGTGGAGGATTTACTTCCAGAGATAGATTATCCTTAACTAGCAATTATGCATCTGGCATCATTTCCTGCTAGTGGTCTTGGGATTTGTAATTTTCTAACTAGACTCCTCAGCTGGCAGCAGGAAATGACAGTCTATGTGTTATTGCAAGAGGTCTTGCAGAGTTTTTTCCATATAAAATGGGCCCTTGTCCCTTAGTCATCCTTTTTCCAAGGTAAAGTGCCTCTCCCTCCCCCCTCCCTCCCCTTTTATTTTGCTTAATGAAGTCAAAGGGGTACATTTCTACTCATTCTGCTTTTTGAACACTAAAAAGCTACTTGAGATATGATGTTTTAATGGATTTTTATTGTGCATTTAAAAATCAAAACAAATGCAAAAAATGAAATTCTAACAAAACAAGACAGTGTGATGGGTTTCTTACTTGATATTTAAATGATTTTCTTACAAGGAATACATATGCACTATGCACTCTGTGGATATGCTATGTATAGCAACACATACCACTATTCTTAGAGATAGTTATGCATAGACTTTGACAAAGGCAGTCATATATCCACCTATTTCTGCTTTGCTACACAGGAATGCTCTGAACCCCAAATTGGGACAGGAAGGAACTTGTGTGCCATGGATAAACACACATGTACACCCTCAAATTATTATTTGACAGTTTATTGATATATATCTCAGGAATGGATGCAAAAATCATGTTAAACATGATACCTAAGAAATAAGTTTTTGCTATTATGGGTTGTCAAGTTGTCTTCAGCCTGTAGTGATGTTCTGACCTTGACAGCCCTATTCAGTTCTTCCAAGTGAGAGGATGTGGCTTCCTTTATGGGTTAAATCCATCTCTTTTTGGATTTTCCTTTTGTCTTCTGCCTTCAACTTTCACTAACTTGATTGTCTTCTCCTTTCCTTCTCATGATGTGTCCAAAGTATTACAGCCTTGCTTTTGTCATTTTTTGCTTCTGGGAAAAATTCTGGTTTGATTTGATCTAGGTCCGGGGTATTCATAAATCTCTCTTCCAGCACCATATTTCAAATGCATCAGTTTTCTAAATGCTGCAAGTAACTTTAGGGTGGTAATCCTGTATTCAGCTATCTGGGGATAAGCCTCACTGAACTCTATGGATAAAAGGAGACATGTACAGGATTGCATTGTTAGGCTGCAATCCTATACCCATTTAGTCAGGAGTAAGACTCCCTGGTTCAGTAGAGCTTACTTCTGCATGGACGTATTTGGGATCTGTGCTGCTACTGTCTTCAGTGCAAGCCTGAGAAGGAACTGCTTTGTTTCATTCCAACCATGTACGGAAGTAGTGATGATGGTAATATGGAAAGAATGCACATGAACAGGTCTTTATGTTTAATATTGAAATGTTGCAAACATTTACAAATATGCACGTAGCTTTCAAGTATATTTAAATACCTGCACATTCACTCATTGCACCTACACAGAACAGCAGTAGAAATTTACTTTTTCTGTTACTCAGTTTCAGATTGATTAACATTGTAATTACTGAACTGTGAATCACTTTTTAAAATAACAGCTGAAAAAGAACTAAAAAGTCAGCTACTTGGCGAATTGTATCACCTTAAAATATCTGCAATTAAAGAAGACACTTATGGTGCAGACATTAATTCAAATCATTATTCATTTTTTATGCTTCCCTAAGTTTCAATGAAAGGAAAACAGAATATGTGTGTGGAGATAAATACAGGTACATTGCAACAGAAATATTACATCATTATAATAGCAAGTTATATACACCTGCAGTTATTACTCATTCACACAGCATATATAATATTAGACTGCTAAAGAAGAGAGATTGCAACTGATTCTCAGTAGAAAATACTTTACAGCTCTTGACAAATAGCCTGGGTTGCTGAATAAAATCACTTTGGGGTGAAACTTTCAGGCAGGGCTGGATATTATGTAAAACCAACCTTGGATTTTCCTTTCCATCTTACAATTGAAATGAAATATAGTAAACATTCTGAAATTACTTTTGAACTTTTCATATTCAAGTCACCTTGATCTCTTGCAAGGAGAAAGCTAGTAACAGCCTCAGTTAGTAGTGGGTTCAAGCCGAAGCTGCACGTGAGAATAACAGATTCATATCTGGGTGCCTCTATGTCGCAAAAGCAAGGGAAGGTGTTTTCTCCTACTTAGGCTCATTCCTGGTATCAGATCATACCTGAAAAGTTACTTCAAAAGCATGGAGAAGTGGAAGAACCACCTTGAGGGATACACCAAGCTGGTAAAGAATACAGAGCAGGATTCAAACCTCCTTCAAGGTCATTCCACTTAGACTTTGCACCCCAATTTCCTTCAGGAAGAGACCATGGCTGTTACTGTGCATGTTAGGTACAATTTTCAGCTTTTCCAATTAGGTGTGGGAAAGAATCCTGCCTACCACTTTAGAAAGTAGCTTCAAGTCAGTGCTGTTATGACTGGCCTAGATGCACTACTGGTTCCTCTTTTCCTTTGATCATTTGTTCATACAGTTTCTGTGTTTCAAGAACCTGACACCATCATGCATCGTTTGGGAATCACTAGAATGAGCAGTTTGGAGAGGCGGATCATCTGCATCACCATAACTCTGGATCTCTGAATTGGAGAAGCACTGCCACTGCAAAATGGAAATCATAATTAAGGAGGCCTCACACCACTAATGGCTCCAGGTTTGGAAGGGCCAGTGACAATGTGCCTTCTGTAGACCCCACTCCTTCAGCATATCTACTTTCTTATTAGCACTGTTGCCAGGTCCCCTTCTTTGTCTTCCTCATTATTGCTATCACCTGCTTGCTTCTTGCTGGGCACAGTGCCGATAAACACATGCACCACGGCAAGCCTTGTTCTTCATTCATGCCATCACCATAGTCTAAGTCACCATTTTGTTGAGTTACAGTCAAAGAAAGATGAACAAGCAAGTTGCAGTGGGGAAAGACAAGTGTAAGACAGATGGGATCTTGTCAGAAAACTCTGCTAGATTAACTACTCCGCAGGTTCTTGACCATACTGTGATGCTGGCTATGCCTCCCATCCCCACTCTAAAGAGCAACAAGCACCAAATACCATCTTATGCTGAACATGTGATTTGGAGTGGATAGATGTTAAACAGAGTTCTAGGATGGGACAGACAAGGCTTGAGTATACTGTTCATCATTCGGGACAATTCAGCTGGGCAGCATTTTGCAGTTATAACAAGAGAATTATGGAGTAGGAGTGACCTAATGGTACCTTCAAGAACCCTAGTGAGGAAAGAAGTAGAAGCAAACTAAAGAACAACTTAAATAGATTTTAAAGAGGTCATCATTTTATTGAAAGGACATAATACAGAATTGAGTCAGAAGGGATGAATGCTAATAATATTACTATCAGACCATCATTATGTCCTGTATTAAAAGGTGGCATTGCAAGCATTATTACAAGATAGCAAGAGGCCAATCTTAACCTTTCATCTAATTGACTCTTATCCAGCTTAAGTGAGAGCATGTGGAATTTATCCAACTTGAATCTTTTTTCTCACTGCTATGTATGAATAAAATGTAATGAATCCTAGGGTTTAAAACTTCCTTTAGAGCTATAATAGGCCATGTGTTTAGCATATCTGTCAGGTTCCAAGCTGCTTATGCCAAATTTGACTAATGGCTGAGCAAGAGGAAAGGCGCCCCATTCAGACAATTAGAAAATAGGCTATGCTCAAAATTGGCCACTGTTCCTGCAGACCAGCATTGTTCTCGTTCAACAAGCCCCTCCTTGGTCACCTGACAAAAGATGAAGGATCCATTAGTGAGCCATAACCATAACCGACAGCAATGCTCTGTCTCAACTTAAGCAAGGACTAAAGCAGACATTATATTTAATCTGTACTTAGAGTGTTTGTATGAGCACATGTGTGCATGCATGTGTGTCTTTTTCCCTCAGTTTAGGCACATCAGTCCAGATCTGGAGTATAATTTAGGGTCATCTATTTATCAAATGCATTGTGATTTAAGTGCTACAGAAAACAAACTTATCTAGGCATTTTACATTAAGCATCATCTTTCAAAACACCCAGGGAACTTCAGTTATTGGGTTGTGTACAAATGCAATAAATGAAAATGAATTAATCACAATAATACAAAGAAAATCATGATATAATCAGCAATGAACCTAGTAAATGTACAAATGCAGATAACTTAAGTGTAGTATCACGAAGAGGAGGTAAGGGGACTTTTGCTGCTTTTTCCCAGTTGTGAGCCTGATTTTCTTGCTGTACTTATTATAGAATAGGGATGAAAAGGGGAAAAAAGAGATTTATCTTCCGTATATGGATTTAAAATAATGTCTGCTTCGCCCCTCAGAGGCCATTGTTTCCCCTGTAATCACTAAAACAAGGACATTGTAACTCAGTTTTGCTTCATATTCTGGCAACAGGTCTACCCAGAGATAGTGTTTTTCCCCATTTCTTTTACAGGAATCTCTCCCCTTGATAATTTATCTAAGTTTTGTCTAGCACTTGTATGGGTAAGGACATGATTGAAGTATGTGGGAAGCAGCTCAAGGAACCATTTCTGGATCTATGTGGTTTCCTGGCTGCACTAGCAATTGTTCAAGGCAACCATACAACTGAACTGACAGGCAAACTTGAATTTCTGTGGAATGAACCTTCTGAAACCATGTTCACCCATCTACATTAGAAGAATTTGAGTATTGCTTTTAAAAAAGCACACACCAAAACACTCACATCTGTCACCTCCATGACTAAATAAAGTGTTATGTACTGAAAATGAGTTTCTTACTTTTTTCTTTCCACTAAGGGAGGATGTACATACACCCTGCTGAGAACCTCTAGTTGTACAGCGCTATTACAAGGACACAGTGCCAAATTTAGTCCTTCTTATGTTCAGACTCAATTGGAGAACTAAAAATGTTTGGATGGCTTCCTAGAATGAGACAACAGTTCTTTCAATTCAGTTAAATGCTAAGCAAACAGTGCCTTCTGGTCTTGAAGTGACAGACCAATGTGTATTTGTTTACCATCAGAGATCTGTATTAGGTAAAGCTGGCTTATACTTCATTACTGTTTGCTGTCCTTTCTGTTGCTATTTATCCTCACATTTGAAAGGAGACCTGACAAGAAAAAAGTTGGGATTTGTAAATGGATTAATGCGGTGACTCACAAAGATAACTGAAGACATCAGTGACAGCTGGACCTCCCTTTGGGACCCAGATCAACTGCCTCATAAGAAGCGGCTTTTCAGATCTGTTTGAGTTTTGTCTTATATCTGGGCTCTACTTTTCTTTTCTTTTCTTTTTCCTTTTTCTATTTTTTTGATGGTGGTGAAATGGAACAACATTACAGTGCAAGTAAAAATAATTTTGATTTGTATAGAAAATCATAAAAAGAAAGAACAGGACTGAAGGAGATAAACCTCATATATCAGGATTTAATGAACTTCAGCATATTATACACAATAAATTAGATAATCCAAGAATCATAAAAAGTGTCCTTGGTATTCACTGGACAAGTAAAAGGCTGACTCTGAAAGCATCAGTATAACTTTCAGAAAAAGGCTTTTCTTTTATCTTTCTCATCATTCATGGCAACAGAGAATAAAATCTATCAAAGAGAGATACCTGGAACAGTTATAAGTATTCAGAATAGCTGAATAATTAACTGCACCCCTTCATTTTGCATTGAGAACATTTCCATTAGTGGAATGCAAAAACTATGCATAAAATGGTAACACTAAATCTAGTTACTACTGAACAGTCATAATAATGTAGTGGCTAAAGTATACATATCTGCAAGTTATTCCCTGCACAGTGACTTACCCCATAAGGGTATTTGGATGAAAATATGAGAGAAGGTTCTTTGGCACAAAGAATATAAATCAAATCAATACACAGGACTGGATTCCTGCTTACCTGAAATGAGTACAGGGAGAAAAAACAGAATTTGGCTCTGCAAATGTAAATTGCATAGCTAAATCTTTTTCATACAAAAGGAAAATCTCTTTTGGAGTTTTCTTTGCTGGAAAAAAATTAGCCACACAACTCATTTCTCATGCCTCCATTTTAAAAAAAGGCTTTCAATGGATACTAAGTAAATTAATAAGCAACTTCATGACTGGCCCTACCTATATGCACTTGGGTTTCAATGGAACTTTAGAAGCAATTGTATTGGCCTGATCCAACAAGTCTGTAATGAGTGGTGGTCTTGCATGGGCTTATCCATTTATCCAGTTCAGTAGAACCTGTATAGGTATGAGGATGCAGATAGGCATGTGAATTCAGATGGATACCTGCATTCATCCAATATGCATAAAACAAGGCATTGTGTTGTTAGATTGGGCCCACCATTGTTTGTTTCCATTATTATACAACTGAATGCAAATTAAACTAAAACAAATATTCTCAAGGGCCCAAGAGTCACCAAAGCAACAGAAAGCATGGAAAGATAATGCTCTTAAATAGAAAAGGCTACAGCTGTAATTAAAAACTTCCTCCCTGAATGTTAGTGAATTATCTTAAAGATACTAAACCCAAGAGAGGCTCTTATTCACTTTGTGTGTTTGCTATTCAGTGGGCATTTTGTCAGAGTAAATCTCTTCCTATTTGACCCTGGGGTGGGGGAACTTGCTATATTTTTGTTCACCTGGAGTAAATTATTAGCTGCATCACTTTAGATTAATAATAAAAAGTACCTTCTGCATGCAAGAGCATAAAAGAAGCAATTGGACTACTACTTCTGAATGTTAGTAGCCTGTTTAATGTCACAGACTGAAGAGTCATTAGAAAAATGCCACTATCTCAGAGACTGGGTTAATATTCATACTGTGTATGCTTCACAGATCTGCTCCTTATTCCCAAGGTTCAATGCTGGTCCTGTCATATATATATGGATAGATGCATTGTATTTAATCCTTGCACCAAATTATGTAGAGCTGTAAATCTTGCTTGCTTGCTTTATTCACCAGTCCACACTACAGCATTTGCTTTGTCAATGAATGTAGCAACAATTAGAAACAATGTCTCCTATTCTGGATTTATTAGCTCTCATTGATCAAGACTGTGCTTATCTTCATTCCACTTAGTACCTTGCTCCCATCTGTTTTATATGTTTAGCTCCCTCCAGTGCTGAAATAGGGTTTTCAACAGTAGATAGCAATGACCTCTACTTGGTGTCTCTCTAGATAATGGCTTGACTACCTAAAAAAAGAGAGAAAATACACAACCAAACAAAAACTAGTTCATATTTGGGAAAAGAAGTAGATTAGAATGAAGTGTTGTCCCAGAGTCTATTCTTTCCTAATCTTTAAAACCCTTTGTATTATCTATAGCCCATATGCTTCAAGGAGAGATCCTTGAAAAATGTGCAATGTTATTCCAGCAGGATATTGACTTGTGATCAGAAATAGACAGGATTTTTTTTAACACACCTCAAGACAATATTGGAACAAGCCATGCATTTCAATATACACCAAGTATAACCGCGTAAGATGAATGTGTTACCTACTGCAATCCATTGTCATACATTTCTGAAAAACCAGTTTAAAAACTAAACAGGTTGTTCATCAGTCTAGAAACCTACTCACATGATTAGTTTATAGAGAGTGATTATATTTTCATTGAACTGTGCTTATGGTAAATAGGGCTTGGCTTTGTCACAAGACTAAATCGCCATGGAAGCCACAACTACTCTTTTTACATTCCAAAGATTCCAAAGGGGGATGCTTATTATTTCTGCATTATTAACTATCAATTGCAATAAGCCTAATTACATGCATTAAATTTAATGTAAGGTATGTTTTCCAGGGTAGGGCACATAAGAGGCACTACAGTTGTGATGACTCTTTCATGACCTTCCTGATTTTAGACTCAGAGGACTGTATCCTCAGATAGCCAAATCATTTCTCACGGATGAAGACAGTCTTTGTCATTCTTGCTTTTCTTGATTCTTCACTATCTCAGATGAGGAATCGGAAAATGAGGCAGCATCATTCTATACCCCAACACCTGCTGCTCCAAGATCTTCCTGGCCAGAGAACATGACCTTGCCAGGCCCCTTAGACCCAGAGACCACCCCTGCAATGTAGTGCTCTCTGCTTCCATGTCATAGGCTGCAGAATCATACAATGGTTCTTTCCGAAGCAGGAAGTACCGCAGATAGGGCAGAATTAAAAACTGATTAAGCCTCCTGGCCTTCAGAAGGTTCTTGTATGTTGCTGAGACAGCAGGTCTTCTTCAGTAAATTCCAGTTCATACAACCACAAATAGTTCCTAATAGTTTATTTGTGGTGCTGACATGCCCTTCCAGTGCTCTTTAGTGAGAGCTGACTCTGCTTCTTTGGATTTTATCCTGATTCATCAGACTTGATTCTACCTTGCTCTTCTAATATGTGTGATTGCTTCAGATGAGCTTGTCTGGAAACCTTGAGCCAGGTGAAAGAGATAGTCCCTTAGGTTAAAACTGAACCATTGAACAAAATTGGACCATTGAACAATGGTTCCACCACTGGGATAGTTATGCATGATGCTTGAGATAAAGCAACCACATTTGGTTTCAGCCATCCTGCTTCAGCAATTTTCAAGTCTCAGCTCATACTCACCATATCAGGGAATCAGTCCAGATATGCACTTACGAAAATGCTGTAGAAGCAGCACCATCCCAAAAATACACTACTGAAGTCGTGGTACAACCTACACAGTTGAAATATCACCTTAAAGTTGGAGTGTACAATATGCTATGCACTATATAAAACCCTAGCACTTGCAGAAACAAGGATGTTGAATCAGAATCCAAGCATTAGTTTGACATTGTATTACATTATGGGGTGAAATCTGTATCCAGGACTAGTTGTATTCTTAGCTATTTGAATTGCTCCAAGAATTTTACAAATGCAAATCTTATGTAGGTTGTTTTTATTGGCACTGCTAATAAAAGAATTGTCACATTTATTTATAACTGGACTGCTTGATTTCTCATGGTGAATGTATTCACAGTGTATTTGTCTGCTTTTGCTTCCTTCCCTTTGATTTGCCATCATTCTCTTCAGAGTTTTTGTTTTTATATTTTCATATAAACTTCCATGATTTGTTCCATGATTTGTTCCATGATCACACTGGATTTACCTCTGTTATAAAGTTCAGCCAGTCAGTATGTGATTGAATTGGGTCTGCTGAGCATTGCTGTATCTGTCTTTGTATTTCATACTTTAGAGTTGCATTTGGGAATTGTTGATACAAGGGATTGATGGTGGTGCCTCATTGATTGGAATGTGAACAAATTAAAAATGCCTGAAAAACCCTTATATTCTTCATTTAAAAATAAAACGAAAGTGGCCTACTCCCTTAAATCCATTGCTAGCAAATACAAATCAAATCATACTGATATTGGAAGGTCAGATCAACATTCATACTGGAATATTACTGAGGTTACAATTTGAGGTGTTGAGGTTATAATTTGCCTGTCCTGAAAAATCAGCTAAAACAAAACTATGCTTATGCACCTAGGTAAGGTTATCAGAGGATTTTAAAAATGCCATGCAGTTGGTCAATTTGTGGTGCATTCTTCAGTTTTAATTTTAAAAAAATAGAGATCAGGATAGTCTAGAAAAACAGAAGTTTCACTAGATTCCTACTATCTTCCTATACAATGGGCAGCATCCAGCACTGACTTGCTATTTATTTATTTATAAATTTGTATGCCATCCAATTACCAACATTTCTGGACAGCTAACAGCATAAATAAATTGACGACCCACTTTGGCTGCAAATACAATATTAAAATTCAATATTAAAACATATTAAAATATTGATTGACTAAAAAGGTCTTAACCTGGCACCAAAAAACATATAATGACGGAGCCAGGCGGACCTCTCTGGGGAGCACATTCCACTTACATAACTGATATAGAAGTAGAATATGAGACTTCATCACAATGCTAGAAGTATGTGCTAGTGTAATGTGTTTTCCGCCCTTACAATTTAATAAGCAATGGTCCTTAGGAATTTAAATTAACTGCAAAGAATCATACTATAGGTGTGTCTACTCTGCCAGCCTTTTCTCATAGTAGCTATCCAGATGTTTTTGAAAAGCTCCAATCAGGACATGAACTCAATAGCACATCTGTACTTGTACTACTCGGAGACATACTCCCACTAATGCTGGTGGTAATATGCAGCCATCATGACTAGGAGTCATCAAAATCCTTATCCATGAAGGAGTATCAGTGTCCCATTACGCTTCATTGACTAGGAAGGATAAAATATGGGATAAAGTAGACTGTAGTTTGGTGGGCTTTAAATAAAAGCATACCAAAGAAACATGAATAGAAAATGAACAGGTTCAAATGATCTGAAGAAAAGAGGGGAAGGGATAAGTAAAGCAGTACAAGTAATGGATGAATGGCATATTGCAAAATTATTGGGCAAAATATTACAAATGACAACAAATGCAGGGTTAGAGTTAAGAAAAGGAAAAGTAACAACAATGTAGCTGCTGTACTTGGTTTATCATGTCAGAAAATTCTGAGTTGAACTAAAAGAGGGGGGAAAAACCAACAACAAAAAGTTTCCTTCCATGTCTCTGAGAAATAATGAGAAGCCACTGCAAGGAAATGTTTATATAGATAAGGAAAGGCAGTTCTGAAGAAAGAGCATTGATCATGGAAGGACTTCAATTACTTGGTTATTGACGTAGATATAAATTGAAGAATTGCAAAATAGAATCTGCACTCCCAAGTGCAATGTTAAAAAAAAGTTCCTTCCTGTACTTTGTTGAACAACAGGACAGGATATTCAGTGTCTAAGCTGTAGAAAAGAATAGGCATGATTGCCATATGAAATGTGGCAGAATCGTACTATTCATTTTAAATCTGAAACTAAAATACATTCATTATAATAGTATGCTTGGAAATGGACCATAACAAATAGTTGAACATATGCTCAAGTAATGAGGGTCAACATGGTTTGCAGCCTCTCGAGAACATCCAGCACCAATGCTATTCCCCCATCACCAGCATTCTCAGCCACGAGAGGTTCCAAGACAATCATGGCTGATGGATTTGGAATGTACTCTAATTCATTAAGCAAACCCATGTGACTAAGAGAATAAAGACTATAGTGATGCATGCATAATTCATTGGTTTCATATTTTTATGTGCTTTGAATAAGAATCCCCACCACCCAAGGCCAAACTTGAAATGGAACATATCTTTCTAATGGATGAAACAGGTTTCCAAGGCTTGTAATGAGTGATTCAGGGTTGGGCACTTCATATCCCCAAAATGCATACATTTGAAATACATAAGTAAGATATATATATTTGAAAATTTTACACAAATGTTCTCAATGAGAAAAATATGTGCAGCTAAGAGAAATCATGCATTTAGCTTTGAAAAATGCACACAAAATTACACTATACTGATATTTGTTTGGGAAAGGGTAGTTTCAGTATGATGCAGGACTAGGTCAGTGGTAAAAAGAGAATTTGATAATTTGAGCTTAACAGGTCCATCTGTTCCTGGGAAAGCAAAGGTAAAATAAAATGGAAGCAAAAATCCATAAAGTTTAGCTTTAGATTTCCCTTGTAAGTCACTGGACACAAATTATATTAATCAAAGTCAAGTTTTCATTCATTCCACCTGTTAATATATCTACAACCTTTACTTCAGATTCAAACTTCAGGTACTAGATTTTTTTAATATTGTTGCATTTTCAAATGATTTTGTTCTGGAGTATGAATGCTTCAAGGTCTGTCCTAGTTTCAAATAACCTATTGGAGAGAGTTCAACGCACATGTTTAGTCAGAAAGTCCTAAATGGCATTGCTTGAAAGAATCAAGACACACCAGCCTCTTCAGCATGCCCATTGTTTTCTCTGAAGGTTCTCCAAAGTACATATCTGGAAGCTGGAAAGCCTTTCAGTGCCCAGGTCTAAAGCCAGCATCCTTGTGAAAAGCTTGGTGGGAAGTTAGTGAACAGGTAGAATAGTCCTAACTTTTGTGACAGGATGGTGTGGTTGTCTGAGTACTGTACTTTGAACCAGTCATTTGTTCTCAGCCCAGCTTAATTCACAGATTTGTTGTTTCAAGGACAAAATGGACCTATGTGAGTCATTTCACAAGAGGAGAAAAGGTGGAATGTAAATGCAGTATGAGGATGATAAACATTTTCGGTTCATCTGAAAAGTTGGATGTAAATAAAAGGGGAAGGGGTATATGCCCCCTCTATAACAAGGACAGGATGATTCTTTGGGGTACGGCCACAGAACTACAGCTCAGTTCAGGGACTGTACACTCGTACCACCCCTAGGGGTGCAGGGAACCGTGCAAATGGAAATGCTATGGCAAGACCTACCCATGTAGCTGCCAATCTTCTCTTCATTAAAAGGCCAACCAGCACATGGACCATGACAGGCTGTAAGTTCCACGAACAGAGCTGTGGCCAAGTTAAAACCCCACACTAATTCAGTGTGGTTGACTCTCCTGGAACAGCTATCCATCTGGGAGCTCTGCATGCAACCAGATCTTTCCAACCTCCCTAAGCTATAGTACTGCTGGTATCCCTTCTGCCACTTGTTTCTCCTTTTCCCTCCCATGCTTCTCATCCTTCTATTACCCTGACGAAGGGCAAAGGAAACTGGAGACAGAAGGGAATACTAAAGAGGCTTCTTAGAATTCTATTGCTACTCAAGGAAATTCATGGTAACTGGTACTTCCTTAAAACTTGGCCCCCTCACGTGTTGTAATTCAAATCACCACTAATCCTTGGCAGAGGGTACTAAACTGAACAAACAAATGGTTTATTTTTGTATTGCATTCTGTTCATCGGGAGCCATCAGGCAACTCATTCATAAATGCTTCAGTGGCAACAAACACACTGGGTCTTTTGGTGATTTTCTCAGAAAGATCTAAGTAGCAATGCTAACATACATTGAAACATTTTAGCCATGGGCTGTTCAGCAAGGAAGGTTCACCCTTTCACTGTCGTAAGCTCTTGGGAAGGACACTGCTCTGTTCTTATGGACGTACAGCAACATACAGGAGTAGACATGACATTGCCGCATGCTTTATCCCTGCACTTTTCAGTCCTGGAGGTGTTTTATAAATACAGTTGGGTCACTTTCATTAGTGCTCTCTAGTGTGAATATCATACATGTGCATGGGTCATGGATGTAGTTTTGAAGATTTAATGGTCCACGTCGCTCTTCCTCAGCACCTCCCATCTTTTTGTGGGTAGAGAGGTGTTCATTTTAAAATTAAATGCCGGTGGTTGCCTGTAGAAGAAACTCCTGCTCGCTTCTAATCATAATGCATGTTCCTAAAGTAAACTAACATTAGAACAACTCAATGTGGTAATTAAGATAGAAAAAGGCAGTTCTAAGCTGCATAGTCTATCAGATTCCTTTGGGAGAAAAAACACTGACGTGACTTGAAATGTGTCCAAGGGGTTTAGTTAGCCTCCAATTAGCTGCGAGGTTCCTCTATTAAAATGCATAACAAATACCAGTCGGCTTGTCCCTGAACCCGTCTTTATTTAAGTCCTAATTTCAGATGGTTCTTTCATTATACTATATATCCAAAAAGCTAGCATTGACTTTTAATTACATTGTACAATCATTGCTGTCAGGTGATAAATTGGAAGGACAGATGACTCTAGGGCATATTTGGGTGAACCACAAGGGCTCAGCTCTTAACCAAAAGCAAACAACAGAACAAAGGCAAACATTCAAGGAGCAATCTGCAATAAAACGAAGGCCAAATGCTCTTTGGTGTGTAACCTTGCATTTCACACCTGCTGGGAACTCCAGGGGGTCGATCTCAAGCAGCCAACTACAGGTGCAAGCACAGAGAATATTCAGAAACAGAAGACAGACCTTGAATATTATTCTTTCTCAAGTGCCAAGACAAGCATTTCCCTGAAAAGATACAGCAACAGTCAAGGGCAAGTACGATAGTTGAACAATGTCTGAAATGTGTGCAGGTATGTAGAGTTTTTATAGACTGAAACCTTTATAACCTGTGTTGTTACATAACACAGCAGCTGCACATTTAAAGTGCATGTTTATAAATGTGAACTTCTCCCTGTGTTTGGAAGAGATGGGTGCTTCAGGAACAATATCAAGCAGCCCATACCAGAGCGCTTTGATTTTTAGTACTGAAGCTACATAGCTGCTCAATAGGCAGGTTTGGGTTATCCAGTCTGCTAAAAGAGGAATGCTCAGCAAGCTGCAACAGCACTACTGACTGAACAGGTGATGAGCTGCACTAGCTTTTTCCAATCTGATAGTATCCAGGATGCTTTGAATTATAAGTCCCATCATCCCCAGCCACCCTAGCCAATGGGTGGGGATGAGAGGGATTTTAGTCCCAAACACCTGTGGGATACCAGGATCCTAGGGCATCCAGGTGCCAGGATCAAATATTGCAGAGCACTTCCTTCACCTTTGAACTTCATTTTTTCCCACACAGACAGTACAGTCATGGAAATGACAGGCATCAGTGACAGAAACATGGGCACCATTTGCAAAGTACTTCTACTGATGTCAATAGGTAACCCAGAGATGTTTGGCACAGCAGCGATTGTTGCCCTTAATTTCCTATCCTAAGATTGCTGGCTATGCTTTGTTAACAGTATGACTTGTTGCTGTATTTTAGTGACATGTTACCCCTAGTTTTATTGCTACACAATCAGAGGGTTTCTGCATTCTTTAGCAGGATATGTATGTAGATCACCGGTCCACACATTTTCTCTCCCAGCACACTTGTCAGCTACACAATGACAGAATGGAGATGGATAGTACTGATGCTCACTCTGATTGAACATCATGATGCTGTCATATACTGCTGCTGTTGTGCCACTGGGTCATCTCCAACTCATGGTGTTCTTATGAATGAATACCCTTCAAAACATCCTGTTCTTCACAACCTTGCTCAGCATTTGTAAATGTGTTGTCATGTAGCCGATCAGATTTGGCTGTGGGATGCCATCATGAAGTCAAATGAGAATGAGGGGAATTCCCCTTTCACATTGGGTCAGCTAAATGATGCTAAGCAATGACAGAAAGTACAATCATTGTCAGTACCATGAACAGGTGGCAGAAGAGGTAGATCAAGAGGACATTCATGGAACCTTCCAAGAATCCCCCTTTCATGCTAGCAATAGCTCTTATATTACACAGACCTAATTCTTGGGCAAAGAAGGTGGATTCAAAGGCATTTCCTTTGCACACCTGTGAATTCAGTTTCATTTCGGATTAAATCTAAGGCTGAAAAAGTCATGCACCAGTTCATTGCAGCAATTCGTTAATTCAACTCAGTGCACCCATCCTACATAAAAGAGAGGTGTGGATGTGTGTGTCTGGGTGTCTGGGGTTGGGATAGGTCTCCTTGGCTCACAGCCTCTTATTCTGATAATGTTTTTTTGAACTGTATAAGTTCCAAGTGTGGACAGTGTTTCAACAATTATATTTTCAGGATCAGATAAGATAACTCATTTCCGTGCCACACGCTCCATTTCAGGCTTCTTCCTCCTCCCACCCCTTCAGAATGAAATTTGCAAAGTTCTCTCTGCAATTCAGGAAACAACTCACTGTCGGGTGCTAAGGAGATTATTAAAAGTAGTATCACTTCCTCCTCAAAACACTCCAAACATTTGTTTAAAAAGAAGTGATGATATTTTAGCATACTGATAAAAGACATTATATGAAGGCAAAAATAGTTTTATTTAATTATAAGGTGCAACTTTTTAAAAACAAGCAACCACAACAACAAAACTCTGATGAGCAGCAAGTCTCGTACTTTCAAAGCACAGATTCAGTCTATTCGGGCTATTCAAGCTACACTGGGTGCAGGGGGCTGGAGGGGAAGACCGAAGCTAAATGTTTCTTTTGAAATTTGCTGGTATCAAAATGCAGTCTGGTTTTGGTCCCTGTTGAGCAACATTTAATTTCAATTATCAAGGGCAGCTGGAACTCCTGCGTCTGTTGGGCTCCTCATCCATAGCAGGTTGGTTTTGTTTTGTGTTTTGTTTGTTTTTGTTTTTGTTTTTTGTGGTTTTTGAAGAATTATAAGAGCTAACTATGGTGTGCTATAGTGAGGAACCTATTTTGGGGATGAAGTCCATTACCAGGGAGTACTATGGATAACTCCTATGAAGCTCAAAAGAAAAGCTGCAATGGATGAGGAGTCCCTCTGACCTGGAATCATCTCTGCCATAGTCAGGCGCAGAGTGGCAAATGCTGACATCCAGAGCTCATGATTCCAGTTCCCATTACCATCTCCCCAAAGAAAGTCCAAAATTCAGGCAGCTCTGTTGAGATATATAGATGTGTTTGGCTCTGAGGCAGAGAGAAAGAGTGAGTATGTATTATGTGAGTGCTTACAGGCACACCTTAAAAATTAGTGGGACTTAACATAAAATTTGATTTATTGAGTCATTGAACATCTACAGAATACTGAGCTGGCATGGTTAGCATGTTAGACTCTGACTGGAGAGCCCTAAAATTGCATTTAAAAAGGGGGAGGGAGAGAGAGAGAGAGAGAGAGACTATCTCCACAAAATACATAAAACCACCAGATCAGGATTTTTCAGGAGTTTCCTTCCCCAACACCAGGGAGACAGTCAATTCCTGATCACTATCCTTCCTGGTAAAGTGAGGTTTACAGCTAGGCTTAAATCCTCTGAGAAACCCTGCAACCCCTCCAAGTGCTTTACCACCTGCTGGCCATCTCCTGATGGGTGTTGAGCCATCTCCAGCAGTACTTACATATGTGGAATCACACCTCCTTCATTTTCCGGTTGATCAGAACTTTCTGTCAGACTGAGAAATGAAAGGGAAGAGCTTAAATGTGTTGACCCCTGGAGTCTCAGTCCTGATTCAGAATCTTAACAGCTGCTATTTACATTGAAAATAAATATACACATTAACTGAAGAAATGCAATTAATGTTCTACATCTAATTTAGCCATTAGGTAGCTATTAAGGAACAATGAAGTGCAGTCAGAAAAGAAAAAAATGTCTATCTACTCTTGTAATCCAATGATGTGATTATCCTTGGATAAATGAGGCAAACACATATCTATCCTGCCTTTTTTGGAAACCCTTACCCTCAAAACAAAACAAAAACCTTTCTGCGACTGATACCTTCAGTCATAAACAGCCCAGTCAATTTTTTAAAAAAGAAATCTTTGTAAGACTACATAGAAAAGCAGGGATTATTAAATGGATCTTTTAATGTTTGCTAATACTGAGGGTTAACCTTCGCTTAATGGTCTCCTTTATGGTAATATGTGAAAGAACTAAAAAGTAAGTCTCAGTTAAAAATCAGTCACTGAAAAATATCACTCCCTTTATGCCTAAAACTCTCAGCATGTGTTGCCATTCAATCGTGTCATTAATCCACAGCAGAAGAATATATTTCAACTTAATGAAGTACCTGAAAGCATTCAGTATTTACCTAGAAAAGGCACAATTAACAATAAAAGTAATTATGATGTACAGATTATTGAAGAAATAGATGTTCCGCACAGACATTGAGAAGAATTCAGAGCAAGCAAACTGGAATGCTAAATAGGGTTGGGAAAAATTTAGAAGGTGGGTGAATATGTGGCTTTGTATTTGAGCCTGCCTGGCATCTG
The DNA here is from genome assembly GCF_004798865.1 of Varanus komodoensis. Lineage (NCBI taxonomy): Eukaryota > Metazoa > Chordata > Lepidosauria > Squamata > Varanidae > Varanus > Varanus komodoensis. Next base: position 13,156,618 of record NW_025335505.1, on the reverse strand, counting down.
AAGAATATCATTGGTTCTGTCTGTGTTTTGCTTTGTGTCCTGGTTGGTGGCATTTGCTCTGCCACATGGGAAGAACTTCTGATGATTGAGTCACTTGAGGATGGGGCCAAAGGGGTAGGACTGTTACACTTTTGTCATGGAGTCTGAGGTGTTCAGAGAAAAGAGATCATGGAAAATAAAAGTAGTCCCTTAGAAGAGATCCATTCCTTTAAGGATAAACACATGCAACTGGAGTTCTAGGGCTTCTTCTTAATTAGAGGATAGACATCCAGGGATGCTAATGAGCATGTCTAATAGGCATGTAGACCAAAAGAAGACTTGCCTGCACAGTACAAAGTTTGTGTGCATCATTCATCATGAGATGTCCTTGATAACCTTCACATAGACTCACTGAAAACGGTTTAAGTCACAACAAAGAGGTATCATTTCTAAATGTTCAAGGCAACTGTGCTTGGAACAGTTGACCATGAAACCAACCAAAGGAGAGGAAATCCTGGACTTAATTCTAAATTAAGTTGGTGCAAGTTTTAAGTATCATGCTAGGCCCCATATGCATCTAACAGCCCTTCAATCTGATTCAGTAGGACTGCAATGAACATTAGTTCTTCATTGCAGGGAGCAAATAGTCAATGCACCAGGACCTTTGGAGCTGTGCCAGTCAGTTCCAAGCTCCCCAGCGGGTGCCTGAAACCATGGATAATAGTGAATACCATATTATATATACTATATACTTTTATTTTTTCATAATTTTGTTCATTCTTACCTCAGCATACAATTTTTTCTTTCCCTAATCAAACAATACTCATTGCTTACCAGGAGCACTTTAACAACTCCCTTTGGCACTTTACAGAGCTTTTCAACTTCTCTTCTGGCTGATGTCCACCATGGTTGACTGAAAATGTGGTAACCGAGCCAGCGGATATTGGGGTCCTGCTACAGTTCTGAAAACAGTAGCACTTGTTGTCATACAAAACCTTGTGAAGCCTTCCCTAGTATTCAGTCTCAGAATATTTATCTTTGACTAAGCAGCCCAATATGTACCAAAAGCACGAAGATGAACCAAATGTTTCAATAGCAAAAATAAACATAAGCCAAAATTTCAGGCCTTTTTTTAAAGGACAGAGCGTTTAAAGGGAGATGGAGTAAATGTAAGTACAAAGCATACAAGCAATTTTGATTTACATTTACCTGGTATAGTGGACTGGTTTCTCTTTTGTGATGTTTTAAATGAGATATGGAGTTACCCAATTGCAGCAGCCTAACAATTTTAGATTATAGGTTCTCAGATACCACTTGATGGTAAGATCATTAAAATAATTAAATTTCATTTTGAAAATGTTTGCCTTATCTTTATTTATTTATTTAATGCCTTCTCATCTCTCACAAACCAGAGAAATTTAAATGTAAATGCTGGTTGTCAGGTATTTATGTCCTGAAACAGTTTATCATTCCTCCCACTCATGTTTTTGCTGCTGTGTCTCCAGTTTGTGTATCATATGGCAAAAGCACATTTATAGGGAAGCAATTTTAAAGACTTTTTCTCCCCATAAGGCAGTATTATTACCATACTTATGGATTGCTGCATTTTCTCTGCCTCGTTTGCCCTCAGCATGTGCGTCTGCAGTTACAGAAGGGGAGGGAAATGGGAAGGAAATTATAATTCTGAAAGTGTTTTATAGATCCTTGCATGGGAGGGCTAAAAAATATTTTTGCTGACTATAATTTGGTGCGCTTTGGTACATTTATAATCCCAGTGCACCAGTCTGAATGCTGTTATGAGCTGAAAAACTGATTATTTTCTGCTTAGGTGAATGAACCATGAGGAGGAGAACAGCTCTACAACCTGAAAGGCAAGCGAGCTAAAGAAAGCAAGTATCAGGGAAGAGTCATGGAAGAAAAGAAAGCTGTTCTGCTATTCTGCTTGAGAAGACACAGCCTGCAATTAACTATCTATTCATTGGTAATGGATGTCAAATAACAGTAAATGAGCATTTACTAGAATATTAATCACATACTTATGGGCTAATTGCTGCATATTACCAATTAATGGGCCTTTAAGAAACTAAATATACTTTGGTACATAATAAGTATTAATTGAGTGCTACTTCAGGAACTTGATTTTGCAATGCTTAATTGGATGGAGTCACAATATACAGGGCCTGGTGGTGTGTGTTTTTGTCATTCTGATATCTGCATTTGCTATTTATTTTCATATAAACCAGGCTTTCCCAACCTGGGGCCCTCCTGATGTGTCAGACTACAACTCCCAGCATCCACCACCCAGCCATGATACAACTATACATATCAAAATGTTTACAATATACACAGAAGACATTGTCTTCTCTTAAGCCAACATATTGGTCCAACTAGCCCACTGTGAGCTATTTAGGCTGGCAGAAGAAGTCCTTTCTTAAAGCAGACATTTCCAATCCTGTGTTGGGACAATTTGGATAAATCCTGTCTGAAAAGCATTACTTCTATGTGCTTTTGCATTGTGGGATCAGATCCTGTACTCTTTCTCAAAACCAAGTTGTCACTGTTTAAAATGGCATTCATCCCCCGCTCCTTTCTCTCACCTTTAGCTGTAAGCTACAGTAGACAGGCCATTTAGTCCAAATATACATTGTAAATAATCATTCTTGGAATTCAGTTTACAAGGAAGTATCTTCCTAGCCCAGAGGGCTTCATGTGCCCTGGTCATTCAGAATGTCTAGAGTCTAGATAAGGGTCTGAGCTTATCATGAATAAGTTTCTCAGTAGCTTGAATTTGCATGTCTAAGCAGACCTGGAGATGGATTCAAGTTACTCGACTAAAGTGTCAATACACTAATTAGAAATATTGTAATCTCATTGTCACTGTATGATTGACTGACATTCCTTTATCTGTTCTGTATGTGATGACTTCAGAATCTTATTGTAATCTCTGCATTCTGTCATCAATTGCCCTGTACCTGTGATGTGATTGGGAGTGTATAAAAACTCTGTAGTTCTGTTGAAGCTTTGCAGCAGAGTTCACCTCTGCCTGCCCGGTAATGCATTATCGTGAGTACGGACCCACGGGAAACCTGGGTAATGCAATAAAGACAAGATGGTCTGGAAGCTTGATCTTTCCCAGAAACCCGAGTTTTATTTCCTCTTCTCAAATTGAGATTCCAGGATTCTGACACCTGCTAGCTAAGTTCCTTCTTAATTAAAGATATGAGGCATTGGTTTTTGGAACTTACGTGTAATGGGAACCTTCTACCTATCTAGCTTTTGAAATATATCCCTTCCCTTCAGAGTCTCATATGTAAACGCCAGAAAAGTTTCTCTGCCATTCTGTTCCCTCAGATTGAGGTCTTCTGGCACATCTTTTGGAGAAATGAAATAGATCAGGAAGGATTTTATTTCTATAACATCACAGCTACGAATGAAGGCAGCAGCCAAAATGATTATATAAATATATTTTCAAATTACTCTGTGGTTAGTCTATATTCTTTTAATCAGCAATAATTTCTCACTTACTCTTGCTTAACAACTGCCGTAATAAAATTACTCTCCCCTTTCTGCCCCCGTATCATGCTGCTGAAATGAAGAATGTTTAGGGTAACAGGACTGGATGAAAAAACTACAAGCTCCATGCATTTCTGGTACTGAAAACAAATTTCTAGACTCAGATTCTTTAATTCTAAGTTTCTGGGGTCTTTTTTTTACATCTGATGACATTTGGTAGATCCTGCAGGGTAGAAATCTGCCCTGCCTTGTTCTAAATTAATAAGACTTAATTTTAAAAAATCACTGGAAATATTTAGCTGGAAAATACTTAAATATGCATTGATATGTTAACTTTCCAATATTATGTGGGAGAATTATAATTGTGTTCACAGTTGCACTAAAATTATGGCTCTTTTATCCCTTAGTGCTTAGATGTGACTCACATGATAGTTTGACTGTTTGAAGTTTCCATTACTTGGTGACTCTTTAAACTCTAGGATGGTGCGTATTTTGCCCCCGTAGCATTCTTTCCCAGGAAAACAGACAGCTGTTAGAGTGCCAACGCTTTGCTACTATTGTTAAAAGAAAGGGGAAATGACAACCTGTACCCACCCCAAGAATAAATTTCTTAAAATTTCCTTGGCCCTTAAAAATCCCAACTCTGCTCTTGTGGTGGATGAATGGTGCTGCAAGAAGTGTATGAGTATGTACATGTGGGGACAGGACAGCTTTAGGCCAGCTTTGTTATTCTCAACTAGCACTCAGCATGCAGCACTTCCCCTGTGTACTTGTGCCCCCAGGGCACAATCCTATGCGTGTTCAGACAGAAAAGCCCAACAAATCCCATCATTCCCCAGTCAGCATGGCTGGACATTTTTCTGTACAAGCTTGCTTTATATGAACTACATTGAACAATAGCAATATGTTACTAAATGTGCAATGAAGATGGGTGCCTTGAGGAGATAATCAAGAGAGGAAAGGCATAGAGGATGACTCAACTTTTCCCCATAACAATCTGTTTTCTGTTCTATCAACTACCTAGATGGTTGTACTTTGCAGTTATTTCATTGTTTCTATTTTGCCATTGGGGAATCTGTACATTTTATATTTCAGATCAATATGTAATTCATTCAGTTAAGCTCTCCAGTCCCCAATGGCTTGGAGGGAATGTGGCCCTGTGCTTGAAACGGCTGTGGCTGGCATTATGCTTGCAGTGTCAGCATGTGTAAAAAAGGAAAAATTATCCTGGCAGTTTGGGCTGTACATTCCTCATGAGCTTCCTTTATGGTTTAGTCTTTGCTCTGTTGAAGGTATTTGAGATGCAGTTATTATTTAACACAAACATACAATTCAATTTTGTAAGCTACTGTTCCTTTATCAAATATCACAAGTATATCATATTTACTACTAGGGAACTTGAATGCTGACTTAGAACAGCTATTCAGCAAAACAGGGGTGCTAAGAAACAAGAACGAGGTATATCAGTATTCTTATGGGACCCCCAAGATTTGCAGAAGTAGGAAAACATATTTAAAGGGGGGAAAGCCCTAAGTACCCCCCATATATATTCACATGAACATACAGCATCACCTCTAATCCACCATCATTTGGACACAGAGCGAGGAATTTCTTTTGGTTCTTAGGGGATAGGCAAGATGATCGGAGAAGAAAAAAATCCCTTAAATATGCTGGACCAAAACAATTCGCAGTCCTGAAGGTTATCAGTCTGATAGGAAGCAAATTGGCAATCAGTGTAGATCTTTCAGGACAGGTGTACTCTGGTTCCATGAGTTCAGGCACATTAAAATTCCCCCTCGCCAAATCATGTTGACATACATTAAAAAGTGGGATGAGAGTACTCAGAAAGGATTTCCTGCAATAGAGCACTCTGCTGAGTATTGACCCTTGTCATATCCCAATCACATCCTTATGTCCAGGATAGAATGCTTAGGATTCCAAATGTATGGGGCAGATACATGGCCTTCACTCCTTTTTCTCTGCACATGAAGAAACAGCCCACCTTGCTTCACATATATAGGAAGAAAAATAGAGCACACTCAGAACTAATTGCAGGAGTGCAGAACCTCAGGCAGGGGGTGGGGCTGGGGTGGCGGGAATCTGGCCAGTCTGAGGTCTCAGTCCAGCTCTTGAAGTTTTCGCAGACAGCTTTTCTCCTTTTCCTGGCCCCATTCCTTTCCCTACAACCATTTCATGTCCTTTATTACATTTTTGCTGTTCTACGATATTTAAACCCTAAACATGCAATAATGCATATAATAACAGAATATGAACTAATTTGCAGATAAACTTATTAAACAACTTTGTACAAACAACAGCAACAAAAATCCAAGGACCCAACCTTAATCGTGTCAGATGCTGTCAAATGACTGGGAGTAGCCTAAAGTCTTAAAGTTTCAGCAGAAAGATGACACTATTGGCACCAGGGGGCTCTCACTGGGAAAAGCATTGCAGCATTGTGGGGTCCCCACCAGTTGTTTAGTGGTTTCCAAGATTTTGTGCAGTTTCTTTCCCATCATGAAATGCTTATCATAAAATTTTGCTACTGCTTGTAAAAGCTATAAGCTAAAATTCATTAGTATTCTTTATATTTTGGATACTATTGCCCCTGTACTTTCTGCATTTGGCCCAGCTTCTGTTTGCATTTGGTTCTACAAACCATGGGCATGAAGTGCCTGAAAGAGAGTTTTGGCTCCATGACTTCTTGTCTAATGGATCATGTCCTGCCATATCACTATACTGGGTGAGAAAATGAAATAAAAGTGGATAATGATCATCGTGTACCAAAACCCAAGCAGGTTACTGTTTCCTGTACCAGCAGCCAGACTAAGTAGAAATGCAATTGAATGTCCTTTATACAAAGTACTAAAATACCTTGGCCAGATAATGTAGTTCACAATGTCCTTATCCATTATACCTTTCTGACCCATACTACAGCTGAGAAGACCATAAGCTAATTCATGACCATCAGGAAGACAAGTCTTGTTGGTGATTTAGTGTCCCAATGATATCAGCAATCATAATTTGAAGTTCCAAAAGTTCACAGAACTTAGGAAGATTATATAACAGGGGGTTAGTGAATATCCTGAGCTAGCAGGAGATGAAAATGAGGATATTTTGCAGATACATTAAACTTAAACTGCTTGAAAACTCTGCTTTATTGCCTCCTCTTCTGCCTCTTTTAAAAGAGAAATGGGAAAATACATTTAAAAAGGAGAATGGGTTCTTTGTATAGGACAGAATACACGAAGCAGATATCTATACCTATGAGGATGCAGATAAAGAAATACACACACTTAGTATCGAATGTCATATAAACTCAAGTGCACACACATGGATATCTTAATAATGTAATAGAAATGAATGTTTGGAAGAGTCTATCTCATGCGTATGGAAAAAAATGGCATATTCCTTTGCTTGCAGGTTGATTATAGCTAGTGCAATATCGACTATGTTGACAGGAGCAAAAAGTTCATATTGCAAAATTCACTGAGGGTACAATCCTATGCATATTTAGACCGAAAAAGTAGTACAAAAGCTGGCATTCCATGTGGGGAGTTGTAGGACTTTTTACGTCTAAATGTGCATAGGGTTGTACCCTAACAAAGAAAATCAATTCTAAACTAATAGCTGAGCTGATGCTTCCACAAAAGTATAGATGAAATCATCACATTAAAAAAAATAGCCTAAGTCTGAAGCTGCGAATTCAGTTCCTGTTGAACCCAGGGGAATTTACTTTTAAATAAGTATGGATAAAATCAACCTGAAAGTATCTCATGAAAGTAACATATAGAAAGTAACAGCAGAAAACATACACTACCAGGCACTCAGAGTACTGGCAGGAAAATCAGAATTCTTGAACTTGTTTTGGAGATTTGGATACAAGACCAAAACCACAACAATTCAGATCAAATAATGCATACCTGAAAGTGCATGGTCCTGCCTAGTATCCAAGGGTAGGGACACATATGTTGTATCCTGTGGCATGGAATTGCTTGTATACAGGTGGGTGTCCCATATTAGCTTTTGTTTATTATGTGGAGAATGTAGAGCTCATTTTAGCGTGGCTTTGACCGCTGTTCCTTTTGCCTATGCTCTCTGGGATATTGCCACTCTAGGTGCTACTGAGAGATTTACATGCCTACATTCTAGAGCTAGTGACCTTTTCCTGCAGCTGTTCAGTCCCAGGGAGTTTAAAATAATACGCACAGACTCAAATTAAGCAATCAGAAAAGTTTGTCCACGGAGAATCAATTCTTATAGAAGAAACCATCTAAACAAGTCAATTGCTTGTTACAGAAAATGAGAAAGAAAGATATTTCCAAACTGAATTATGTTGGACTTGTTCTGTGAGCTATGCTGGGTGCAGCGTCTCCTGCCAAAACCTGAAATTCATGTTCTGCTGCTGAACCTGAAGCAACTGAAATCCATTCCCTAAGGAAATAGGAATCATATTGACTGAGTGCGATGCTATCATGAGATTTTCTAATGTGGAAGTCTCTAGATATAACTTTGCTTCTGAGCCTTATCATCTGATCACAGAGGTCAAATATTTCTAAATAATGCTTTCCTTATCTTAAAGGTTGTTTCATGGATTATCTCTCTCATATCATTCAAATGTCCAGGTAAAGTCTTACACAAGAATTATTGATTTATGAGTAGCCTGTAGTTTCTTTCAAATCAAATGTTAACTGCAGTTTAAATAGAATATTATTCACTTGAAGTGTGTAATAATTTAGAGCCAGAGATGTTCTCTTTGTTAATAAATTTTAGAACAGAATAATGGAAACAAACATAATTTCATTTCCCACAATTCCTCATGAGATGGAAAAAGTGGTATATCAATGCATACCCTGTTAATTGGGATAGGGGATGCATATGGAAGTTTTTATCCAGAGAAATTAATGGCAACTGAAAGACAATAGAAGAAGGTTTGACTTCTCTTCCATCTTTTATATGTTCAGTAACTTAAAATGTATATAATAAGCTGTCTCTGCAAGGTCCAAACATCTGTGATATTTAATATTACAGTTCACTTAGCATGACATTGGAAGTAAATGGTCCTAAATGTTAGGAGGAGTAGGACTGCCATCTTAATAAGTCAACACTTGCTGGTTAACTAAACACCAGTACAAGATCTTCAACGAAAGGGCATTCCAAGAAGGAAGGAAGGAAGGAAGGAAGGAAGGAAGGAAGGAAGGAAGGAAGGAAGGAAACATAGATATGAATAAAAAAAGCAAACAAATGGGTCCCTCTGCAAAGAGTAAACTCTTTAGAGCAGAGGATCTGGACCATGCCAAGGCACCACCAGGCCCCTGGAAGGTTGAAAACCACCTGCAGTTCCTGTCCTCCTCAAACCTGTCTCCCTCCCAAAGACTCACCCCCATCAGGTGAGCATCAAAAAAAGGCATCCCCTTATTATCTTTAATCAGACGAGATCAGATGGGGGTCTCCCTGTACCAAGCCTAAATTCCCTGAATTCCTAGCTGGGTCCATTTCTGGACAGGTACAGAGCGCCATAACTCTTTCTGCATAGGTAATATGTTTATGTTGGTGTGGCCGGGACGTATGAGGGAAACGGCTTTGCATGCCATTTGTTCATGCTCTCTGTTATCTTTCCTCCAAGAAGGTTTATTGAAATTCTTAAAGTTATGTGCACAATTTTACATGCAAAAGAATGGTTCACATATAACTTCATTTCCATGGTGCCATGCAGTTGTACCGATTTTACTACCTGGGTAAATAACTGAATTAATCCAGTAGTGTCAGCATTCCTAAAATTTGTACTTGGGATTAGAACCACTGTTTGTTCCATTTATGGTTCCTGGGTTACTCCAGAGACCGATGTGTTAGAGAAATCCAGGGGATTATAACCATATGCTGACTAAATATGTGGTGACAAACCAACCAGAGGGCAAATATGTTTTATTTTGTACTCTACCTTTTCATATATCTACACAACTAGTTACAATAAAGCTATGCAGCAACAATTAAAAACCATTTGAAAATGTATATTAACTCATGAAGTATTTCAGTTTCTTGCAAATTATGTCTTACAATTAGGTAACATTACAGTAACTAAGCAGAATTTTAATGCATCTACTAAATAAAATGAAGTGCATGGACACACACACACATTTTTTCATAGGTAGGATTCCTGTTTGCTAAAGTAATGTAATATCCAAGCATTTGGTCCACATAGGTTTAAGGTCTACAATGAGCATTTAAAATGCAATAAACAAGTGGCATTCACTTGAGCAATGGGGGATGATCCATAATCAGTGAACTGTTATAACCTTTCGTTTTTCATTGGGACCAACATATATCACTAAGTACCCAAAGTGCTTTATATGGGAAATCAATAAATGCAGTGCTTAGATGATAAATGTTTACAATTTACTCCTTCGTTGCTACCATGCTATAATGAAAAACAGCACCTTAAAATGAATAGTATGGGTACACTTAAGGAATTGAAAGCTTCTCCTTGTTCATAAGGGCAGGAGAAGTACCACAATAAATACATCTCCTTGTTTTAAAACCTTAGGACACCTCCAAATTTGAAAGGAGGCTACATCTCCACAAATAAATTAGATCTTTCCTATAAACTTGAACTACTTTTTTCACAGCTGGAAAGATGCTAATATGTGCATACGGCTCAGGAAAAAAAAGTTGGCATTGCTCTCTTGGATGCCTGATTTATGCATTCAACTGAGCGAAGTAAAGTAACTGTGAATGAATGCAGTTGGGTTGCTATCTGTTCTCCTGTCGCAGATTCCTCCCCCCCGCCCTCTTCTTCTGCTTTCTAGCTGATGAAATATTTCAAGAACTAAATTACCTGGTGTCACCAATATTTTATGTGGAATGGTTATGGGGACTTTCACATCTCTTTTGAAAGGTAGGACAACACCATGTGCATTTACAACATGACAAGGAATGCTCCTGACTTATGTGCTGGGCATATTTTAACCTCCCCAGTCATTTTATGCAGACTAGCTTTTGAATGGTAACATGCTGCACTAAAAATGAAGGAAAGAAAGTAATGAAAAGTAACTTCAGGCTCTGCCTGATACAATCATAAGCAGTTCCATGTGAAATTTCTTCTTTTACACCATGATTGCATGCTATTTTTTTTTCAAAGGCATAAATGTCAAAATACTTGTGCGTGTGCATGTGCGTGTGTGTGTTGAATAGAAGAGACTCCAAAGGACCAAACCTTGATGGCAAACTGCCTATGGATTTTAAAGTCTCATTCAAATTTCAGTCTGACAAATCAGACCATATTATTATTCATGATTTGTCAGACTGAAATTTGAACGAGACTTTAAAATTGGAAAATGCAAAGGAAGGGATTCGCAGGAGTCTCCTCCAGAACCACAATTCAAAGGCCTCAATCCTTCAGTGCTCAGCCTTCCTTATGGTCCAGCTTTCACAGCCATACATTGACTGGGAAAACCATAGCCTTAACTATACGCACTTTTGTTGGCAGGGTGATGTCTCTGCTTTTTAGTAAGCTGTCTAGATTTGCCATAGCTTTCCTCCCCAGGAGCAAGCGTCTTTTAATTTCTTGGCTGCAGTCCCCATCTGTGGTGATCTTGGAGCCCAGGAAAATAAAATCTGTCACTGCCTCCATTTCTTCCCCATCTATTTGCCAGGAAGTGAGAGGACCGAATGCCATGTTTTTAGTTTTCTTAATGTTGAGTTTCAAGTCAACTTTTGCACTCTCCTCCTTCACCCACATCAAGAGGCTCTTTAGTTCCTCTTCATTTTCTGCCATTAGAGTGGTATCATCTGCATATCTTAGGTAGTTGATATTTCTCGCAGCAATCTTAATTCCAACTGGTGATTCAACTGCTGATTCATAAGAGTCGTGTGATGGACATGGTGTGCCCCAGGACTTCTTTCCTGGCAATTTTCTTACCAATATATAGAAACAAGCAAACAAATGAAGTGAAGATGCCATACTGACCTTCATTTCCCATGAATGCCATTGAAGCCCAGGATGGTCTCACATGTAGTTGGAAGTAGCAAGCTGCAAATCAATACTATCCCCTGCAGTGAACATAAGAACATAAGAAAAGCTCTGCTGGATATATACCAATAATGTGTCCATACTGTGGCAAACCAGCTGCCCACAGGATCCCTCAAGCAAGATCAGAGTACCGGAGCACCCACTTTTTCAGGTTCCCCAGCAACCGGTGTACACAGCCACAAAGCTCTGCTACTCAAGGTGTCCATCGGTGTGAGAAACCTTTAATAGCTTTCTCCTCCAAGAAAATGAAGGGGAAACAAAAAGAGGCTCCTGTAAGAGTGTGAAAGAAAAAAAATGTGTAAGATGAATTTTCATGAAGATGGATGCAAGGAGGAAAAGAAAACTGAAACGTATGGGTTCAGATAAATTTAGTATTTGGGACCTCCAATGCCAACCTCTATTTTATATGACATTTTTGGAGTATTTACTTTTCCATTGTTATTAGTTGTATCTCCATCTTTATTATTTTATGGTGATGCCCACAACATTTTTCAAATGTATGAACAGTTCCCAAATCAGGATGGGCCTGATTTAAATTATACTGCTTACTTCCAGTTTTGCATCTGTATATAAGAATTAGCTCACGCATGTGTGTTCCTCCTTCCCTTTTAGTGCTGTTTTTTCTTTCTTTCTGGCACTCATAACAGGTCACCTTGTGAGAGAATAAAAGGGGCTGTGTACGGATGCATAACACTTATGCATATGTTGCCTTCTTCAGCCAGCCCAGAATATTGTTCCTTTACTTTGACTAATGCACAGTAAAGGACTGACTCTCCTTGAACTCATCCAGCATGCTCATGCATGCGTCTTCTCCTGATAGTAATTCCACAATGGGATAGACAGCTGGATGGTAGACATTGAGCTTACATGTCAAAGAGGTTAATACAGAAGGAGGAAGTTTAAGGTAACCTGGTCCCAGAACTTTTTGTGCTTTAAAGTTCAGTATCACATTTTGAATTAAGCCTGAACACTGAATTTGTATCCATTCAAATGTAGTACACTCTCAGAAAAGTGTACAAAATTTTCTTTCTTCCCCTGCCTCTACATTTCATTTGCTCTGTTCTTTATCTGTGCACTCGATGGCACCTATTTGTTGTTCACCAGCATTTTATGGGATTCTTTGAAGTCCTAACATCACCAAAATGCACACTTCTAAAGTCAGAGAGCAAGAAAGGTCTGTTTATGAAGTTTCATCCTTATTGGGTGAAAGTCTTGAGATAATCACAAAACGGACCATAATTTGCAATTTAAACTGCATCAGTTCAATTTTGCTTCCTTTTTGATGGAATATAGCAAGTGTATCGGAGCACAGAGGTATGAGAGGAAAGAGAGAAATTTGGGAGGGTGCAATGGGCAAGGCCAGATCATAAAAAGGTAATAAGAATGCAGATCAGCAGGGAGGGGTGTCATACTTACATATTCTGACATAATGAGAGGGGGTGGCTCCCTGTATGGTCAATATGCTCTGGCTATGCTAGTTCCATTCTTTTTGTGTATCTTTAGCAGAATTAGCAATTCATACATGATTGCACTGTCCCCAGAAAATTGTGCTGGCTCATTTGCTTCCTATTACATTAAATCACCCCTTAACATATTTCTTCTATATGATTAACAGTATGTAAAAGACTCCAAAATTGTTTTAGTCTAGACTGGTGAAATCCTGGGCTTATCTCTGGATAAATGCTTTCACAGCAGAAAATACTGTCAAATGCCAGTTAAGCTTCAAATTGCTTGGTTTAAATTTTGCCAGAGGGAAGAAGGAGGGAAAACAGGGTTTCCTTTATCATCTTTTTAATCATTGGTAAATCCTACTAAGCATCAAGGCTTTGCAGACAATCCCTGCTCTGAAAGGAAGAAAATGTTTGTTTTGGAAAAAATATGTACAGTACAGGGGACATACAATTTAACCTTGGTAATGGTATTCAGTTCAATTCTTTTCTTCTTCATTATCTGATCTCATCCAAAAAGAGAAAAAGAAAAGACAGAAGGACAGACAGAAAGATCTCTCTAACAGCACCTGGGTGTGTGATCAGAACTGAGATCCTGAATGGATGACTCATCTCTTGCACTGTACCTCATAGCCAAAATATAGACAAGATACATGTTACTGGGGTTCAAAAGAGCAACAACTTTATTTAAATAGGAGGAATCTGTAACAGGCAAATACTCGCAGATAAATAATTCCTTCCCTTCAGGGAAGATGCTTTATCAAACTGAGGAAATGGCTTTGCACTTTTAGCTTAACTTTTACTGGGCACAGATCTGGGCGGATAATAGTCCAACTAAGCCTGACATTGCAAGGAAATGTTCACATGCCACCATGCTTAGCCTTCTGGCTCAATGTGTATAAACCAGGCAAAGCCAACTAGAGATCCTATTCTCATCCCTCTAGCCTTGCAGCCTTGAATAATATGAGGAAACACATTTGAAAGAGGCAGGTGCAAGGTAACTTAACACATGCTTCAGGCTACTTCCTGAATATACAGTTTAAAGCTTTCTCTTCTTGAACCCACAGTGTACCTGTCAATATGTCCCACACAGACATCGGACCAGCAAACAACTTCACCATGAGGTCTGTGTGGCATCAGTGAAAGAATAAAAAACTGCCAGCCACTAGCCAACCTAGAAAATGGCTCGAGATTTCATGTTCAGTGAAACCCAGGCTTTGTACTTCATGGGCAGGTAGATGCTCAATCAAATTGCTGCTCCCTCTGATCTTTGTAGTTAGCCTACTTTTGTCAGTCCTCAGTGGCCAGGGGCTAAAACAACCACCGTGCCCACCAGCGAAGCTGGGGCAGGGAAATTGCCAGGCAAGCACAACATGAAATCCCAAGGTAAGATCTGAACCTGGGTAATAGCTCTTGCCCTCACAGTCAACACATAATTGAGGTTCTAGTCTTCCCCTTACCTCTAACATTCTCCATCCACCATTCAAGGGGAAATAAAGATGATCCTCTTAGGAAATATTCACTGAAAGCTTCTATAAAGATTCACACCCCCTGGTTTTGCTGCTTCTGCATGCCTGTTCTGCATTAGAAGAGCTAACATTGGCATGACGAACGGCAAAGAGGTTTGTGATGAGTTCCAGTGGCACGTGATCAGGGTAGATATCAGTTCCCATCATCACACACGTCTCTGCCAAAGTCAAAAAGAAGCTGAGATTCCCATTTCTGCACATAAATAAATAAATAAATATTCTACAAATCGGTGCTATACTACCAAACCTGGGAGCATCTGGAAAGTCAACCTGGGAGAAGCTGAGACATTAAATACACACAGGCATGCGCGTGCATCCAGAATTATTGCTGAAGTTTAAATGCAGTTGAATTTTATGCTGGATAGCAATCTATTACTACTTACCACTTCAGATATTTTGACATCTGAAATTGTATTCATTCATACTACAAAAGAAAAAATACATATTTCTGTTATGACTGGTTTCACTGATTGCTATGATATCTAAGCAGAGAAGCAACATTTTAAAATATTATTCATACTTAAACCTTTAGGGTAGGCAGACTACATCTGGAAGCACAAATCCATATAGATTTGTTTTGCTCTCCAAGTAAATAATGTGGTATTCTTCATAAATGTAACTGGATCTGTTTTAAAGTTAATTTTCTTCAACTTGGAGAGCCATGTTTTATTCTATTCATTAGATAAAGGCCTAAAGTGAATATCTCCTCCCCAAAGTGCTCTTAAAACCAATATTCCTTTCCTACGGAAATACTCTGCATAATGTGTAACTACTTTACGGAATTCTCTGTCACAGGTTATGATGGACTTTGAAAGAGTAGACAAAGCCAGGGAAGAAAGGTCTATCAGAGTTAGTTAGCCATAATGGATATCTGCTACCTCGTTTCAGTGGCAGTATGATACTAAACATTGTCAGGGCATACCAGCAGGAAATGGCTCTTTCAGAGTATCAGGTGGGCCACTGTGGGAAGAAGGAATGAGCCACTGGTCCCCACACTAGCTCCAGGCTTGCATTAAGCATAGTGCCCTGGACCATAACCTCCATCAGTGAGTCAGTAGGCATACCAAGAGATGGCAGCCAATACTGATGGAAGAGGTTTCTGGTTTCTCTTCCTTACCTTTGTTCCTCACTGACATCATCTCTCTTGCATATGGATAACTAAAGCAGCAGACATTCCTGTAAAAAGAGATGTCAGGCCCCCAGTAATATTCTCATGTTCAGGGTGGTCGTGCTAATTCACTATATTACATTTGCCTTCTTTGCCTGCTTGATGACATATTTATCCACTCCTCCAAATAAAACATAAGTGAAGTTGAGAGATTCAGAACTCAATGGACTCTTGCTTGTCCCACCCCATTCCTCAGCCTAAATATGTCATGCAAAGTCTTACAGGATGAGAGAAACTGAGAATGTAGCTTCGTATTTAGCTGTGTTAGAAATGGTACTAAGTCTAGCTCAAGGTAGGTTTTATGTATTTTATTGTATTTTATTTTTTATTATTGTATTTTATTTTTTGTGCCATTTAGCCCAACCTACACTCTAGGCTATTACTAAAGAATAGTTTTTGATGCTTGTAATAAACTGATGGCTGCCACAGACAGATAAAACTTTTCTGCTTGCAGTATTACAACTAACATCCTTACTGTTGAGTAAGCAAAAAAGAGGAAAAATCATGGAGTAGGCTATTTAGGAAATTCCATTAGTTCTTTTTCTTTCTTCCATGTAAAGTAAAGAGGTCAGCCTTTGTAGTCTGAACAGGGAATATTTGTCAGAGAACAACTTTTCAAGTATAAAAGCTGCTGTACTTTTCTAGGTTACATGATCAATACAGCCTAAGTAAAGAGTATCTCTGATAATTCATAGGATCTCAGTAATGGTCAAATTGATCTGCCTTGGAACCACACATCCAAGTGTTTCCTTGCACTTCATGTTGTGATGAATCTGGCTGGATCCACACATTATCCCCTTCACATATTAGCCTGTTAATAAGGGAACCCACTGGGGCCAGTCATACTGTTTTTGCAATGATCTAATGGTTCTTATGCTGCTATGTACTGCTCTGAGGAAAGTACATCAGGAAAGTTTTTTTTTTTTTATTAAAACATTTCTATGCCGCCCCTTGCCAAGGCCTCGGGGCGGCTTACAACATCAAATACAAAACACATTAAAACATTCAGTGGACTACAGATGATACTTACAGCTGAGCATAATGAAGTAATTGTGGAATTTGATCCTCACTGTGCTAACACCAACTGTGGAGACATTATCTGTGTGTTATTTATTTATTTAGAAAATTTCTATGCCGCCCCATTCACCGAAGCCTCGGGGCAGCTCACGAAACATCAATTAAAATATAATACATTAAAAATATAAAACGAATTAACAATATAAAATAAGTCGCCCTGGCCAAAGAATATCCTCCCCATGTCCTGAAATAAAAACCGAACAAAGCAAAAAGGGTTTCTACTATTCCCTGTTCATTAAAGGGTCGTACCATTTTTTAAAACTATTAAACATAAAACCACTGCCACCAAAATAAGCATTCTGTACCTTATATACCTCAGTAACCTGCTCAGATTACACTAATCACATAACATGTATCTGATGGTGGCCCTTTTTTACTCAGATGCTGATGGTGGTGGTAGTGATAATGATACTCCCAGCTCTGGAGTCAAGGCAGCTCACAACATTGAACATTTATATACTCAAAACATAAGTAGAAGTTTAAAATATAATTACATCAGTAGAATATTATAATTATATAAAATGCCAAAATTTAAAAGCTAAATGTATATAGAATAACAGTAGTCCAGGACTATCTAGGCTATTCCAAAAGGCCTGCTGGAACAGGAAGGTTTTTGCCTGCCTCTAAAACACCGTAGCGAGAGCGCCAATCTAGACACCTTGGGAAAGGCATTCTAGAGCTTTGGGACAATCACCAAGAAGGCCCTCTCCAGAATCTTCACTAAGCATGCCTATGAAGCTGGTGAGACTAAAAATGGAGCGTCCCCAGAAGATATCATCATATGGGCAGGCTCGTAAGGGAAAATATGGTCTTTCAGATACCCAGAATGTTAAGGGTCAGCACTTGGAATTGTAGGCAGAAACAAACTGGGAGCCAGTGAAGTTCTTTCAGCAGAGGAGTCATGTTCTCCCTGTAGCCAGCCCCAATCCACAGACTCTTCAGAGTCAGCTGCATGTATGGTACATTACAGTAATTTGGTCAAGATGTAACTGAGGCCTGTGTCACTGTGGACAAGTCAGATGTCTCCAGGAATGGATACAAATGAAGAATCCGCATAGCTTGGAACAAACTGATGTGTGCAAAATCCAAGTTCTGGTGGTCCCACTGAGGATTTTTTTTAGCATGCCTACTCACAATCAAGAAGGGATATTGTACAGCAGTCTTTGTCATTTGGGTACTTGCATCTGGCTTTTGTGATGATGAGACTCATCATAGATCACTAGCTGAAGTCCATGCAAATCAGACCTCTGAAACTCCATAGTGCTAGACTCTTCTGCCTGCCTGAAATATTATCTGCTTTAAGTCAAACCTTCTGCTTTGTCCAAGCACAAACTCCAGATTCTTGATCTTCCTTCTGAAGAGTTATGCAAGACTGAATCCTCTTTTCCGAGTTCTGAGCACCACTCCTTTCAGTGAGCAACATTAACCTAACTGCAAAGTAGCAATTTCAAGAAGGTTGCAGGGGCTAGATCCTTGAAACCTTAACTGTGATGAGTCACAAATGCTATAGCAATCCAAATTGCATTTCAAGCATTAATTAACTTTGGATGAGGAATGAAGTTCCTTCTGCCAGTACCTTAATTTTATTCTTGAATGTCCATCCCCAAGGCAGCAGTTCTGTTGCCTGGATACTTGGGACTAGGGTTGTGACCATCTTCCTGGACCCTCTTCATTTTGTCAGACTTCTTCTTGTGCTTGGCCAAGTGAGCCAATCTGAGAAGATGTCCACAAATGTTGGTGTAATTCCACCCCCAGTGCAGATTTCTCACACATCTCTACCTGAGACTAAGAGCAATTGAATTCAATTGACTTGTTTCTGAATAGACAGGTGTAGGTTTTCTCTCTAAATGGAATAAAGGATGAGAAACTAAGCCCTTGTGAGAAATAAAGGACACTACAAGCTGCCAGAGAGATAATTGTACAATGCATATTCTTTGACCACTTCCTAAGCTAAGTGAGCACAAGAAACTTGAACCCATCCAAAAAGGATTTCTCCAAAACTTTCTGCTCCTTTGGACTCCTTTTCAAAAACATTTCTTCTTTACCAAATTAAATGCAAATGGTTGAAAAAAGAAATTTTCAATATATCACTAATTTTAACTGCTATTTCCACTCCATCAAAGAACACTGGGAATTGCTATTTTGTGAAAGAGGCAAGGGATTTTTCACACACACTCTTTAACACCTCACCGAAGTATAATTTCCAGAAATCTCTAGAGAAAAGCCATGGGATTTATATTGGCATTTGATGTGTCCACAGAATGCTTAAGTAGAATGGGTGGGGCCAGGAAGTCATATCCATGAGGTAGCAGGCACAATTACGAGATAAAGGCAGCATCAAATTTGCTTTCCACCAAAGCTTCAGTTATTTTTTGCTACTAATCTGCACACTTTCTGACCTTCATCTGGATTTAAAATTAAATCCAGTGTAAAATATCAGTAACATTCCTTTATTTTTGTAAAGTCTTCATGAACGTAGCTATTCCTACTGTATCCTTCTCTCAAGTGAAGACTTTTCCATTTCCTTCTTTCAAGGATGAGCAGGGGACTTCTTAAAGGTCTGCATTAGCAATTAAATACATTCTCCAGATAGACAACTGGAATTCTTAGCTTTTCCAATTTTGATAAAATGGTTGCCATGGTGATGAGCTCATTGCATTCTGAAAGGGGGTGATTCAACCTGATGGATAGGACGACAAGTAAATTTAGGTGCTATCGCACTGACCTTTAAGGAGAAAATGCTACCATCCTCTAGCTCTAAAATTTAATTTTATAATCAAGGCACTGAATATATTGGCTGCAGAGATCTCCTTTGCTTGCTATACTCTACCACTGCCATAAAACAAAAGATAATGTATTCTGTCAACAGAATGAAATAATGCCAGTAGGTAATAGAGTTTGAAATGTTTACAAACCTATAAATGAAAACTGCTCCATTAATATGAATGAATATAATCAAATGCCTACATGATAATTGCTACATGCATAATATTGCACAACATATCTGTTTTTAGTACATTTTGCTGTGGGTTTTATGGGTTACGAAAAGCAGCCATTGTACATAAGCATTAATTTCTGCAATGCAAAGGGATGTTTGTTCTCATCCTTTCATTAAGAGTTCAGCACCCCATTTTTCAGGCACTTACTGGTGGGATGAGCCTCATTTTTTAAAAGTTGCCACTGAATAAGAAGCAGGAAACAATACAGCTCAATGTGCTACAATCCTATACTGGATAACAATTTTTCTGTTAAAAAGAGGGCTACTTTGTCAATAATTGTTGAGGTGATACGGAGACATAAAGCACCTCTGTGCCCATATACGCATGCTAATACTTTGGCACATTTGACTAGAGATGTACTTGTACTGAAATGAATGGCACAGTATGAGGTAGGAATGTATAACTTTTGTTAAATTCCATCTGAGTTTTGTGGATTCTCCAACATCCTTTGTTCCATATTTGGTCATTGACCAAATCTGATTTTATGTATGAACACTTTGTTCCTGATTACAAGTGCACACTTACACAAAAGAGCATTTGTGCTAATTCACATTACTGTTAATGTGCACTTGTATATGTGTGCATTTATGTTTCTTCTCCAAAAATGAAAAGAAAGAAGAGCATGCAGAATCTGCTCAGGTTGGAAAAGGATGCTCGGCAGGTTGAATCCATAGAGGTTCAAAGACATTTGAATCCTTGCATATTTCTCTGACATCCCTAGAATAAGGTAAGAGTTGCACTGTAGAGAGTAACATGTGCCTATGAGGATACACAGGGAGACTTGGCTATGGTTATCTTAGCTCTCATAATCAAGCCAGGAAAAATAAATCAGCATCACTGTAAACTTTAAGAATTGCTAATGTAATGCAGATTAATGTAGTCCATAGAAAACACAATAAGGGAAATTCCCAGACAATTGTGATTCCGGTAATTTAAAACTTTGAACTGATGAAGCTTCATAAACTACTGCACACTATTAGCCTGTTAATTGAGATTTTATTTGGAGGATCAGCTTAAACCATCTCACCTTCAGGGAAGAGGCTGATTAACATTTTGGAGAGGAGAGGAGAGGAGAGGAGAGGAGAGGAGAGGAGAGGAGAGACAAACCAAACCAAACCAATGGGATATGGGCTCTGAACATTCAATGCACTTTTCAGGCACAAGTTCCATGTAAAACTTGGAATATATATGAGGGAATGATTACATGAAGACAAATGTGAATTTTAGTGCAGGTGGGATGCTATTTTTTAAGTGCAGAGTGATGTAGAAATTGGATGGAAAGACCTCTTACTGAATGCATGTGAAACTGTCATGGATATAGACTTACTGTAATGAATAGCATTACAGTTATCATTTTCAGATGCTCTTAGAGATATCATGCCAGGGTTAGTGCATGCAGAAAGACTAAAACTTATTACTGGATCCATTTTCAGGATGCTAAATTGATTATTAGAATTGGAAACAGATTCAGGCATGATAGTAAGGTCCCTTGTGTCATTGTTAATGGTCAATCTTCCTGCAAGTTTATTTTTTACAACTTTAACTGAAGTGTCTTTTGTAAAGAGATGATAAACTTTTAAGAAAGTCTATCTTAATTCCATAAATCCAGAGTTCTGGAACTAATTCACTAAAGAAAAAATGTTATTTTCGATGTAAAATGTTATAAGAGACAAACAGATTTTATTGCATTTAAATCAATTTGGATAAATTGCATACCATATTATAAAACTCACATCTATTTTGAGAAGTGCCAGATTGTCCATAGATGATGCACTTCCAAAGTTCTGCATGAATGTGTTTAATGAATGTTCAGTTGTTCTTTTCATCCTAACTTAGAAGACCACGTAAAATGTAGCAACTAGGCTGAAAAGTATGCAACAGATACTTTAAAATACTATTACTGTTGAAACCCTGAATCATAACTTTATGTACAATGCCCTTTCAGGGTCTCTGATGGGAAGGGTCTGAGCTTAGTGACAAAGCATGTAGTATACGTGCAAAGGAATCCAAGCTCCGTGTCCAGAATTTCCAAATGAAATTGGGAAGGATTTGCTTAAAACCCTGGAGGTGACTCTCTGCCAATCAAAGTATACAATACTGAACTTGATGAAGGGAATGGCCTGGCTTGATAGAAGGCAGTTTCCTATGATCAGAAGTGCTTTGTGAATGTACTTCATCAGTTATACCAACCCTTCAACCTACAAAAGGTTTAAAGAATTATAGAATAAATTTTCAGTCCTGTGGATCCATGTTTAAAGAGGATTTTCCCTGTTTAACTTATTTAATTCATGTGCAAATAATTATTTCTCATCTTGACTAAATTGATCAATTTATGCTACCATTCACAGAGGTGGGAGGTTTGTTTGAGCAAATGTGGATAGCCAATAAAATACACTTTATTATATGTACTTATGGATGTGCAATGTTGGGGGTTCTATTCCATGGAAGCCTGATGGGATTCCACAGTGTTTTCATTCTGGTAAATGGTGGCAGACTGCAGTGTATTGCACAAAAATGATTTGTGCAGTTTTTGAAGAGCGTGAGAATGCAATTTGTTCAACTGGTAATTTGAGGAACCTGGATTTTTGTCAATTTCACCAGTCCCTGTTGGAGCTTCCTGAACCAAAGGGATTGACAATTTCTTTGACAAGTAAAGAATATTCCTCTCCTGGTCTAAACAAAGGAGTGTATGGTGAAAATGAAACTGATGAGGGCTTAATAGCAAAATGATGAACTTGCACGCTAGCACAAGACCACGTTATTTAGAAAGACCCCATTTGTACAAATGTCAAGATCTCACAAATTTGTGCATATATATTTTAAAATGAAATCCACATCCTAGATCAACTCACTACAGACTGAGTTGACACGGGGTGGGGGGACCAAATCTGACAAAGCCAATGTAGAAAAAAATTCACTCCAAAATGGAATTTACATACCAAGTTTCGTAATCTATGAAGCTTTCCACTTTCAGAAAAAAATATCTAGGGTGCTGAGTTTCCCTAAGGCTGCATACTTATTATGTATAGAAATTCAAGAGGAAACTCTGTGTGGGAATGGACTCAAGTGTGTTTCATCTATAATGTCTGTTCCTGGATCAGAATCAGGGGCTGTGTGAAAAGACAGATTTGCACAGCACAAATTGGCTGATCCTTGGATATGGACCTCCCTGCCTTATCTGAGCAAGACTTCACACAGCACTGATTGGCTGGCCTTTATGTCAGTCAGGACACCATGCTTCTGACCTCTTCTCTGAGGCAATTTTGAAGTGCAAAAAAAGGACTGAAAGCATACTAGCTCAAATAAACAATGTACCACTGTATGAAATTTGTATACATAAACAGGATCTGACAGAGTTTTATTCTTGAACTTGACACCATGTAGAGTATACGGTGCACAAAAGTGAACAATATTGCATATGAATAGCATAAAATGGTGAGTTGAGATGAAAAATATGTGTTTTTCTTACTGTTTCTATCTTTTGTAAATGATTTTTTGTTTGTTTTAAAATGCAGTGTATATTCCATGTGCAGTTAAATACAGTCATTTTGATTTGTTACTTAATTTAAAACAACTATCACATAGAAGAGGAGAAGGTGAATGATTGAACCCCAGGGGCACAACTGATATTTTGCCCTGGATACTGTGGAGAAGATGCTCAATCACAAATTGCACAAGAGATGCTCAATCAGAAATGGTTGAGTTGTCCAGTCATGGAAGGTTGGGAGCATTCATCTCTGGACTCTGACTTCTTTCCCCTTTCTTCACACTGTTCTGACATTTCCGTCACATACCCCTCTGGCTTCTTTTCCTTTCTATCTAGTCTCTATCTTGGCATTACCCCAGACCTCACCAAGAATTTCTTTCAGCCCTCCCCATCCTTCTACAAGCCCTGTGCACCTTCCTTATCCACATCTCCACGCACATTCCCCAATCTTCATCCAGCTTTTCCTACTTTCCCAGCTTGGGTTGCGTACCTGCATGCTCACTTCAGCAGCAATGAGGAAGCTGATCTGTAGATGAAGAAGGTGGTGGTTTCCCTCTTCCTCCTTAAGGCCTTCTCCTGAGGTTAGTGCAGAAGCGGGCATCAAAAGCAGGAGTGGACGGGGAATCATGGTGGGCAAGTTGGCTGCAGACTAGGGAACGGTAGTGGGAGAGACATGCGGTGGCAAGTTGAAAGGTGAGCAAGGGGGTCTGGCAGGCACTTGGCGGTCTGTGCAGGCACCTCATGAGCACCATTGAGCTCCATGTTGCCAACTGTTAGAGTAAAATAGTTTATAAAATACTGTGACATAATGTTATACATAGAAATAGTCTGAGTAGCCAACTGAAAATGCCTGCAATTCTACAAGCAAGTTGGATGTATAATTATATAAACAGTTCCATGTGTTCCTAGAGTGTATGGAGACATAATGTTTCTACCAAAAAGTAAAACAAAAGGAAGAGAAACATAAACATAGCTATTTAACAGGCATCCATATGCACAAGTGTTGCATGAATGGTCATGAAGTATGCAGAGCTCTGTGCATCTTTCTGCATCTAAATTACATATGTTGACCCTTCCCTATTCTGCAGTCCACTTTGATGCATTCAAAAGTCCATCCATACCTACACTGCAATGTGTATAGTCTTTGTCTACACAACTCGTTTTCTTGCAAAACTGAAACCATAGATTCTATCTTCAGATACTATATGTCCTGGGATGTACATAAGTTGCAAAGGTAGACTGGACCTCCAGGTCATGGAAACTAGGTGCAGCAAAAGGCTGGACTCAGAAATCATCATCCACACACAAGAAGTGCACTACCCTCCACTTCAACTCAGACTTTGATTTGGTGCTTTCAAACATAGCCCAGTGCTGCGTGCAAGCAGAGTTGGTCTGTTTTTACTTGATACCAAAACTAACCATACTTAGAGAGTTGGCAGGGGTTCTCTCACGCCTCCTGGCCTCCATTTTTGAGGCCTCGTGGAGAACGGGTGAAGTTCCAGAGGACTGGAGGTGGCATCAGTGGTCCCAATTTTCAAAAAGTGTAGTAGAAGGGACATGGGGAATTACAGACCTGTTAGCCTTACATTCATTGTAGGAAAAACAATGGAAAGTCTCATAATAGAGAGAGATCTAGTGATGTTAGATAGGGAAGGGAGGCTGGCAGCCACACAAC
Organism: Varanus komodoensis; assembly: GCF_004798865.1. Classification (NCBI taxonomy): domain Eukaryota; kingdom Metazoa; phylum Chordata; class Lepidosauria; order Squamata; family Varanidae; genus Varanus; species Varanus komodoensis. The sequence goes on along the minus strand of NW_025335505.1, from coordinate 13,131,714 downwards.
ACGGCTTCCGCAAAAACAGGTCCTGCCAAACAAACCTTGTGAAATTCTATGACCAGGTTTCGAGATGGCTAGATGGAGGGGATGCAGTGGATGTGGTATACCTGGATTTCAGCAAGGCCTTTGACAAAGTGCCCCATGATAACCTGGTGGAGAAACTGAGGAGTTTTGGGATACACCAAAGCACTGTCCGGTGGATTAGGGCATGGTTGACTGACCGAAAGCAGACGGTAACCATTAGCAGGGAATCATTGGGATGGTGGCCAGTGACAAGCAGGGTCCCCCAGGGCTCTGTCCTGGGGTCGAACCTGTTTAATCTTTTCATTAATGACATGGAAGAAGGGGTGAACAGTCTGCTGATCAAATTCGCAGACGACACTAAAAGTGGAGCAGTGGCCACAACTGAGGAGAAGGTACTCCAGATCCAAAAGGATCTGGACAGACTATGGAAGTGGGCAGGAGACAACAGGATGGCGTTCAGTGTGGATAAGTGCAAGGTCTTGCACTTGGGGCATAGGAATAGCTGTCATAAGTACAGGTTAGGGGACAAGTGGCAGGAGAGCAGCACTTGTGAAAGGGACTTCGGGGTGCTGGTTGACTGCAGGCTGAACATGAGTCAGCAGTGTGATGCAGTGGTCAAGAGGGCGAATGCCACCCTTGGTTGCATAGCCAGAAGTGTGGTTTCTAGATCAAGAGAGGTATTACTACCACTCTACACAACTCTGGTGCACCCACAACTGGAGTATTGTGTTCAGTTTTGGGCCCCTCATTACAGAAAGGATATAGCCAGGTTGGAATCAGTGCAGCATAGAGCCACAAGGTTGGTGGCCAGTTTGCAGGGGATGGGGTATGAGGCGAGAGTGAGGGAACTGGGTCACTTCAGCCTGGAGAAGAGGAGACTCAGAGGGGATATGTTGGCAACATACTGGTATGTGAGGGCATGTCACATGGAGATGGGTAGAGACCAGTTCTCCCCTGCAGAGATAGGCAGGACGTGCTCCAATGGAGCAAAGCTCAGGGAGCCAAGGTTCCATTTGGATGCCAGTAAGCATTTCCTGACAGTTAGGTCCCCGAGGGTGTGGAATGGGCTTCCATGAGAGGTCATTGAGACCCCATCGGTGCGGGTGTTCAAGGATAGGGTGAATGTCCACATGGTGGGCATGTCGTGAGCGGAGCCTGCTGGTGCCAGAGGTCAGACTAGATGGCCCAGGAGACCCCTTCTGACTCGCTCTGTTTCTATGTTTCTAAGTCAAAGTTCATAAAACTGAGGCTTCACATTGACTGTTACTGGAAATTCTAAAAAATGGCTATCAGTTTTCACTCTTATTCAGTAGTCCCTTGAGAGAGAATTGTAGCAGGCCTAATGTCATAAAAATAAGTTCAGAGGGATGTGTGCTACACATCTGAGTGTAGGTCTTATAGAAAAGGTGCATCAAACAGCTACAAATATCCTTTAAATAAATGTAAATAGGACTTCCCTACTTACAGCACCAGCAGTCATTGAAGCCAAACATTAAAAATCGGTATCGGTTAATTCATTGAAGAAAAATTATCTTGCCTTGACTGATGGCATGGGCCAATGTCAGGCAGTGCATGGTATGCCCATGGCAGCTATGACCTTTCCCAGTGTTATTTCTTAGTACTTTTTCCCAAGAAAATATTGATGCCTCCAACACTGGGCATCTAAATGTATTAAAGATTCTGATGACACAAAGTAGAAAGAGGAATAAATTTTTACTTTCCCTAATTAGATAAATGTTTCCAGGAAAAAAGAATTGAGGTCCCACATATATGAGGCCACAATTCCATCCTGACCTGCCTGTCTCTCTTCTTTTGATTGTGTTCCCTATCCATCTCCTGGTCTCTTGCTTACTTTCCATCCCATCCTTTTCTTTCTTTCAATCCTGTGTGTCTCTGCTGTTCCTCTGTCCTCTCTTCTCCCTCACCCTGCTTCAAGTGGACATAATTGCAGTTGTCATGAGCTGGTCCTTCCCACTTTCCTTGAATGATTTCAGGAGCACAAATTTACCCAAATATGTGCAAATACCTTTGAACAAATTCTGAGTCTGCAATTTGGCAGATGATGGTGTGAAAGTCACCCAAAAAAATACAAATAGCTGGTTGAGGAGCTTTCTCTTTTGTGCACGAGCATGGAGGCAATGGAGTCATGGATACCTTATTGTCTCACCTTTGCTATCCTGAAAAGCTCAGCGATTGAAACCCTTGGTAAAACATGCCCTAAGATTAGAAGATGTTAGTCACTCAACCACATGCCCTCCTCCTTCAGTGTTTAAAGAAATGAAACCAAAATATACTATTTGGAAACATAATGTGTTTTGATTTCACATATCAAATACCGAAATAATAAAGCTTTGTTTTAGAGTGGCTTTGGTTCTATTAGCTTCAGAGGCCTTCTGTTGGCTTTGCTGGGGAGCCAAAACAACAAGGATGAGGCAGTTCATTTTTTCCAGATTAACAATTTAGCTTTGCTTAAGAAAGTCAGTCATGTTATATGCTACACCAGGAAATGTAATAACATTATCATCACCTGGAGTGGACATCAAGAACTAAGATAATTAAAATGAAATACCACTATAGAGGAAAAAGCAATCAACCTGAATTTTGCATTCAGCATACCATAAGTTTAGATAGCTTTGCCGCTGTGCTATACTGTTTTACATGGGCATTCTAGTATGGGGGGGGGGGGGGTGGAAGAGAAAACAAAATACATATTTCCAGAAGGATCTATTTAGAATTGAAATATCTTCTGGAAGATTTTCTGAGAAGTTTATTTTCTCTGGGGAAACCTAAGATTACTACATTATAGAGGAAGATCTGAGCTGTCAATTCAACCGCATCACAGATTATTTGTCAGGAGGCAAGTAAAATAGCTGCTACCATTGTAGATGGTAGTAAGCTATTTCAAACAGAGAACCATGTGGGATGCATGCATCCTTTTCTTGTTTTAAAACCAGATATGGCTATAGTTTAAAGCAGCAGTAGGAATTTGTGAGGGAGTAAGGAAATGAAGTTTTAAAATAACTATTGCTCTTGCAAAGTTTATAAGTACACCATCTATTAATTAATTAGAGTCTACTTAATATTACTAAATGAAACAGGGCATTTTTATATATTATGAAAGATTGCTAGCCTGATGAAAAACAGATGCCTGGCATCTTGAAATTAAGAAAATAACTTGAAAAAATGTTCAATAGAATTATGGGGGCAGCAGAATTTTTTGGAATGAAGCAAATTTGGGAAGAAAGAACATTGGGGTTTTACTACCCTGGCCTATTCATGGAACAGACATTTAAAATATCATAGTGCTGCTCCTAGATGTAAACTTACTGGTGAAATTCTAAGCCTGTTTAGACAAAAAAAAGTTTTACATGTCTAATACATGTTGGAAGTGGTGGAACTTTTTCTGTTTAAGCATGCATACAATTACACTCTTAAAATGCATGTTCAGGTTGCATATGTGCATTTTTGTCTGCACTCCACTGTGAGCCAAAAAAAACCCCGATTTTAAATTTTGTTTAAGCTGTCTTAAAATCCCTGCAGTATCAGCAAATATATATGAATAAAAATGGGAAAGGCCATGTAAACAAACTAAATCTATCATTAACAAGTTTTGTTTTGCTTTGCTTTGCTATGTAGCATAATATATCTATCTCTGAATGTCCTACCTGCTCTCATCCCCAGGCCAGGGAAAACGGGAAAGAGACAGGAGTCTCCTCCTGCAGAGGACAGCATGCCTTCAAACAGTGACCCCTGCACCACCCCTCCAGCCGTATAGCATCCTGCCATCTTTGTCATCTGGCCATTCATAAATGGAATACCTGGGCTAGGCTTATAGGAGCTTAACTGAGTTTCTCCCACGTGGTCAAGACTGAAGGTTGCTATCACAGGGTAGCCATGTACAAGATAGACTTCTTTTGTTACAACTATGTAAACACATCTTAACATCTACAGTCATATTGGCACGAATGGTGCTATTTTAGTTAAATACAACTATGTTGCAATATGCAAATATTTCCATAACTGGCAGTATCCCTGAGGATTTGGGGATTCCAACATCTGTGCATACAACATGAGCCCTGTATCTTTCATTTTCTGTCCTAAATGTCCTCTTTCTGCCCTATCTTTTTAGTTGCAAGGTTGTGATATTGAGCTGCAATGAAGGCTGGAGGGTGGGGAAATGCAGAAAAACATCTCAAAAGCTTTCTAGCATTGCTTCATTGTTCTGCTAGATTAACAGATTTTACAGTTAATGCACTTCATTTTCAGAGTGTTAAGGCAAATGTTTGGATGAAAAACATGTTGCATTTTTCACAACTCACTGTTTCAGAAGAAAGCTTTTGAGATGTTTCTCTCCTGGCCTCTCTGCATCCTAACTGTATACGGTGTCTCACACTAGTGAGCTCTTGCTATAAGCCTGAAGCAGCCAATCGACCAATATCCCTCTGACATTCTGGTGTGAAGATTAAGCAGCCATCAATATCTTTGATAGTCCTAACCATCTTGTTTCATGCCTTGCTTGCCTGCCATTAGTTCCCAGGTGTTGGCAGCTATTTTGGATCCACAGTAAATGCCCCAGATGGTTCACTAACATTGCTCTCCAAAAGTGAGTACTGCACAGAGGAATTCAGCTGACTTTTATTGAATCTGGCCATATTTTTCCACTATCAGTATTCCATCCATCTTCTCTTCCTGCTGGGCTGACACCACCTGTTAATCCATCTGTGCTATTTCTCTGTCGGAGCTTGCATCTTGCACTTCACTTCCTTTTGCATCCACCGGTTCTTTCCTTGCTAAGCCCACAAAACCAGGCATCCAACGGAAAGGTTGAATTCCATGTAATTTTCTAGTCTTGCTACACCAACAACTGTAAGCCATGTAACAGAATATGGAAGTGCTTTATGACCCACCTTTGACTAATAACAAAAGGTTTGCACTCCTTAATAGATTAATAAAGGGTGTCATCATAAACTGAAATGACATCCTTTGAGTATAAGTGCCAAGTTTTACAATCAGCACTTGTTTAAAGTCTGTGATTTTCAGAGTATGCAATTATGTTTCCATAGCTAGTCCTCCTGAAACAATGCAAATAATTTCCTTAGAACCCCACCTATAAACAAACTCACATAGAAACCAGTTGCATAATATTTTAAAATATATTCAGCACTCCAAGTAATTATCTCTTTGTAACTGTGTGCGAATGCATGCACATGTTATACTAGCACTGTAGAATTTTAATTAAAAGATCATTGGGATCTAACGATTGCCAACTTTATTCTCTTGGCAAGTCATTTTTAAAATAACAATTTCTTATCTGTTCCATATGGAGCCTGCTGAACAATCAGTTAGCAGTGGGCATTTTGCTTCAGTTACTTCATCCCTTTTCAATTCTCATCCAGTAAGAAGGCAGTATCTTCTGTCTGATTCCCCGCCCCCCCCTTTCTTATATAAATGCAGTTACATTTCTAGGTAACTTAGGCCTTCCTCACAGAATCTTCCAAACAGTGCACCCCTGAAATTCATTTGATAAGGAGATGGAATTCTCCATATGAATATTATTTTTATTACTACATTTAAATAGCATCCTGCCTTTGTTCCTCTTGTAAGAAAGGCAAGGCATCTTACATGACCTCCTCAACTCCATTTTATCCTCACAGCAACAACCTTGTGAGATAGCTTAGGCTGAGAGTGAGTGACTGGCCCAATGTCACCCAGTGAGCTTCAGGGACAAGCATGGATCTCCCAGGCCCCAGTATGACACTAACCACCATACCACACGGGCTCCCTGAATGCAGTGTCAGTTACTCAGCAATAAATCTCTTTGTCACAGTGTATCCAAGACCATAGAAATCACTGCTTGAAAACTTGGCTGGGTGACTGCAGAAGACCCAAGTTTGATGGATCCAAATCCATCTCAAATGTCATGGAAGTGGGGAGGGAGATCTAACTGAGATGTATCCCATGAAGTAGGAGTATATTAGTGTGAACTTAACTTAAATATTTTATGGGGAATGAATTCAGTCATATGTCTTGGTGACATAACAGCTTAAATTCAAATGACTGGGAATAATTAGCTTACATATTAGGAGGAAGTTTTTAAAAACCCTTGCACCTTTTAACTGAGCAAGCACAAAATTTGAACTTCAGTATAATTTAAAGGGGAAGACTTTCTGGAAGAATGACTGAGATAGATTTCAGGTTTTTCTCAGTATATGGAAATCACAATAGATGATATTCATTCATTCATGTACAGTATTTCTAAGCCACTCTACATCCAAAGAGATACTGGAATGGTGACCAGTATAAGGTTAAAACAAAGGTGTAAAAATACAGTAAAATATATAAAAACAAAATCAGCAAAAAAAAAAAAAAGACTGCCTGAAACAAGATTGTTTTTAGCTGGTGCTGAAGACAACACAGTGTCAGTGCATGCCTGACCTCCCAAGGCATGGAATTCTATAGAAATAAGGAATTTTCTCCTGATGGGCTGAATTCAGACCATGCATCTGTGTGGAACCACTAGGAAAATGTTCTCCAATGACCTCTGTGACCAAGTAGGTTGATAAGAAAGAAGGCATTATTTCAGATATTCCGGTCCAAAGTTGTTCAGGGCCTTGTACACTTTTACTAAATCCTTGAACTGTTCAATTGGTAGCCATGGTAGTTCTTTTAGCAAAGAATTACATGCTGAAAAGAAGAATCTTCTGACAACAGACATGCTGTGGCTTTCTGTATTACCTCCAGATTCTAGAGCAGACTTGTTGGGGGGGGGGCGGTTACCAGCATATGATGCATTGCATCACATAAATATTACAGTTATTCATCTACAGTTAACACACCAAAGCAGCACTGTGTATTTGTTCTTACTCATGAGACTTAGGGGAAAAATTCATTAATGGCCATGAGAAAAGTGGAATAGTCTGTACAGTGTGTCTCTGTGTATGTGTGTATGCCTGTGGTGTGCTTACACCCCCACCCCCATTTGTGTGTTTGTGTGTGTGTGTGTGTGTGTCAAAATTTAGCAATGAAAATGATTATGTCATCATCACTTGCACTTCCATCCTTTTCAAAAGATACTAACTAGCTGGCTGCCAAGAGACTCTGAGTCATAACTGTCTAGCAGAATGACTCTCAACTATTTGTTGAGATAATGTGCCAATGGAATTTTGCCATGGAATGAAGCATGCCTATAAATTCAAACTCCTGACTGGTAAGTGAAACACCTTTACTCTTTACTGCTGAAATTAAATATGCACCAGGGCACCTTGGCAATGAATCTACACCACTCTTGTGATCAATTGGACCATTTGCAAATCACTCATATTGGGAATATGTTAAGTAGGTTTTTTCTGGGGAAAACCTGGTACAAATGACATTATTTATTATCTAGGTCCTTTGGATAAAACTAAAGTATGGCTCATAAACAGATTTTTTTACTAATCAAAATGATCAAATAATACAGATTTCTGAAAATACTGCTACAGTCTTCCTTTGGATTAGGATTTCTTTTGAATTTGTGTTGCCCAGTATTGTTCATGAACTGTTATCTACCCATAACAGTATAATGCTGGGTGGTGGTGTGCTTCCTTTAGTCTAGTGAAAGTAAATGATAGCAGCTTCCATAGTGATTTCCACTGTAACTACACAAACACAGTAACTGGATGAGGTTGCTATCTGTGCCCAAGCCTCTTCAGTAATTCTTCTTTTCTCATTCCTCACCCACAAAACTCTACATCTCCTCCAGTTTTCTTTTCTAGTTTAGAATATGGATGATTTTGTTAAGTTTACGTTCACATTTTCCAATGCTAAGTTCATACTATTCCAGTTCCACATCAGATGCCTTGCCTTGCCTTGCCTTTTGTCATTACATTCTGGTTCATGTTTATGTTCAAGAACTGTAAATTTATTTGGTTCAATTCAAAAGATGAACCAAACAAATCTTTCACCTACTTTAAACTGAATTGGCAGAAGTTTTGTGTCATGATGGGATTGTGCTCAGTCCCATCCAGCAACTGAACTTTCTTCCCACCTTTTCGTAACAGTCTTTTAAGGTCAACTTGCACTGACTAGTATAATATAGGACTGCATAAGGCAGCTTTTCACTAACTTTTATTTACCAGCAGGGAATATTCCACTAAGGAAGAGGCAAGGAGAACAAGGGACTCGTATCACAATATGTTAACAGTTTTCTAGGAAACACCATTCTACCTACCCAGAATGTTGAGGCTCTTAGACTCCGTTAGATTTATTATGTATATATTCCTTTGATATACTTCCTTTGAAGTATAAAAATTAGTGGATACTGTTTTTCCAATATATTCTTTAATCCATGTGGTACAGATTAGTTCATTTCATTCCTTCATTTTGCAATGCATGAAGACTGAATTCCTCAAGTACAATCTATATTCAATTCCTTTTTGATTCCTGTTCTGATCTTATTAAATCTCATCTATGGAATTCACTGGAATGAATCTATGGAATTCTAGAAATCTATGGAAATCTCATCTATGGAAATCTCATCTATGGAATTCACTGGAATGTAGTTGCCATTGACAGTGGCCAAAAGAATTATTAATCTTACTGGAATTCTTTTCATTTCCCTCTTTTGCCTTTACTAAGGAACCCAAAATCTAGTTCCCTTTTTTTAGGGGGGAGCAGGGATAGCAAAGTTAGCACCACTGTTAGCGTAATACCCTCCTGAAGTAACTGGAAAATGCCACTATCCCAGGGTTCATATTTCATTTTTATTTCCATTTAGCAAGCGATTGCACCATCTTTCTGAAAAGTAATTCACCAGTGATATTGAAGAATGTGATTGGCTGGAAAATGAACAAACACTTGCAAAGAATTATAATTAATCCGCACTTAAGATCTTCTCCAAATGTTACATCAGCCAAATGCAAATAGTGTGAAATGAAGACAGACACTATACCACATCAGAGACTTAGTTAAATAAATGAAAAACTCAGTGAGTCTGGATTAAGTATGTTAGCACATCACTTAATGTTTTGAAAATCAAAATGGAGAGCGACAGTCATCTGCAAAGCAAGCCGATTAGTTAACAACCCTTGTAAATCACAATTACTTTTGTTTCTTAGAGCAAACACTCTTAAAATTAACTGGATTACAGGTAGATCTTCCATGGATTGCATGCCGTGCATAAAAGTACAGACACACTGTGTGACAAGTCAAAGGTAATTCTGAAAAGGTTGCCTACTTTTATTGAGCTAGTCACATTTAGAAGGCAAGAAATTTGGCAACAGGTAATCCCTGTTCAAATAATTGTTTGCAAGGCCATTTTATATATAATACTACCAGTGTGTTCTGATAGTATCATCAATCAACACATACACAAAAGTTTAGACACCAAGCACAGAACAGCTGATTAGAAAGATCTTCTGGAACACTGTATTTTCAGTTCAATATATAATTCAAGTATGCACAAAAACAGTACTCTTAAGTTTTGAGTGGATTAGTTCTCTCTCAAGTAGCAGCATCTTCATATAGGAAAAGAATTGCAATTATGCCATCAGACCAGATTACAACTCAATCTATTCTCATGTAGCTGTGCAAAAAGGAAAAGCTTTTTCCTTTTTGCTTTTCCCCCTTTTCTGTTACTGAATATGTGCTCTTTTGTGCAGACATGTATGCATCCTTGTTTACAATATAATAGACACACATCCATTAACTTTAATTATTAGTCATGGAGAGTCTGTGTTTAAGAGGAAATTTCTCTACCAAAGAATCCATACACACAAAGATCTGAGAATACCACTTGGCAGTTATTAATTACAGACAAAAATGTAAAATGCCTAAGTTTACTTGGGGTGGAATTAACTTGTTAGATTTATACCATGTTAAATGCAGATATAATGATAATGAACCTGCAAGCTTTCCTCAAGAACTATACTGTGCATGGGAAAATGCATACTTAACTACATTCTTAGCAAAGCCTGGTCTTGAAACCCAAAAGAGATTGTAAGCAAGTGTGAACCCTCTCCTTTTCTAAAGGAGACATATGAATTTGGGAAAATAATTTAAGAAGGGGTTGACTGGGTAATGTAGGGTTCCTAACACTCCTAAAACAAAGGGGAATAGGAATAGAAAGGACGTATGAAGGAACAGTGAGTAATATATAAAGCTGTGAATACATGTTATCATTGTTTATTTCTCCACATTCCGGCATATCCATGCTGCCATACCACTGCATTTCCCATCCTCAGAGGAATTCAACACATATATTTCTGAGATGCTCAGTGCTTGCCACATTCTAACAAATCAGACAAGCCCCTTTCTCTGGATCTAGACCTAGCGGGAGCCCTGCACAGAGTACATTTCTATATTTAGGGTTAGGAAGAAGGATTTGCCATTCCCATCCTCTTCATGTGAACCCCACCACTTCTCTGAAAATGCTATACAGAGACAACCCTGCTGGCTAGGGTACATTGTAAGCTCAGGAGAATCCCCCAAACTGAGATGGTGCCTCCCCCTGTAAATAGAGATTGCATGGAAAGCTAATCCCACACGGAATCTCTACCCAGAGTTCAATAAGATTCTATCTCTAGTAAATAAATGTATTTCGGATAAGTTTAAGTTTTTCTTTTAAACTGTGCTTGTTTTTGCTTATATATTCATTTCCTATGTACTTGTTTATTTCTCATCATTGCCATTAAGTCACCCTGCACATAAATGTATGAAGAAACAAAGCAATTCATAGGTGCTGAGGTTTATATGAGCATAGAAGCTCATCAGCCCATGAATACCCGCTGCATTAAGAGGATGAGACTATGAATGGATCAAACCATTTCCTTCTCCCCAGTTCATGTTATTATCCAATTAACTACCTCTACAAGCACAAAAATAAACTTGACTTTCTTCCTACAGAAGCCAATTTCAAGGTAAAATTTGACTCACTGTTTGGGAGCATCAACATGCAAAGTGCGTATCCATTGAAAACAGTAATATAGTGTGACAACCCTCCTGTTAAGTCAGCATAAAATATGATTTCTGCAGCATGGGCAATGAGATGAGAAACTAACAAAATGTTCAGAAACACATGGATGGTATGCAGTTATTTAACAAATGCATCTGTTTGTATCTAGGAGACAATGCTTTCTTGTGATATCTTTATTCATGTATATTTCTGAAAAATAAAGAGAGTGATTTTTTAGTTTTGATCACTGGCTCATGTTCTGTTACTTGGCAATTTGATCCAAGTTGAGCTTACATATCCAGCACCGCACAGACAATAAATATTCCCCTTTATGACACATTAGCTTTTTCTAACAAATGTTTCACCCTCATTTTTATTATATACTAACAAAGCTCTTTCTACCAAACAACTAATCCAGATAATAGTAATCTCTTTATAAACCTTGACAAAAGGGTGCCTGTATCAGCGTGTTTAAAAGGTGGATATGCTTCAAAATCAAAAGGGGAGAAAATAATGATTAAATTTAACAAACAAACAAAATTCCTATTGTGGCTAGCGTAATTATATTGGCAGCGCATTTTATTCAGTGAATTTCCAAGGTTCCCTTTATAGAGCACATTATAAATACAACATCACCCATTACATGAATATGAATACCTCTTTAGTGGCTCTTTTGGCACTTAGTATTTCCTCTAACACCTGTCTGCTGCTTTAGAAAAACAATATCAAGTCTGTTCTAAGTTTCTCAATGGGAAGGGGGGAATCCAATGGAATTTTATGATTTGACTGACCAGATTACTGTTTATTAGCCCTATACTGTGTGTTGTGAATTGAGTCAGTTAATGGACTTCCATCTTTAAGAGGATCCATGTGCCTCTTTTTTAACCACTAATGAAATCAATGCAAATAAATACCTAAAACTTATATGGCTCTAGAAGAATCTGTGCAGAATTGGTCAATTTGCAACAATTGACATTTGAGCAAAATTGCAATTTTTACAAATTATGATTTGCACAACTTGTCTGATTTTGCACAAATTGTGCTTGATCCGCATAGATTTTATGTGCTAACTGGTATAAGTAGCCATTTTAAAAAGTATTAATTGTGGCCCATCTTAGTTTCTTTTTTTAAAAAAAACCTAACACAACTTACTTCTGTTCATCACTTCAGAAATTGAGTACAAATGAGCTAAATTTCTTTGTTGTAGTACATTCTTACTCCTGATGTAAGCTGGAAATACAGCAAATAGTTAGGGTTTGAACCAGATGGATACAGGTGTGGCATAGTGGCATATTTAGGGTACAATCCTATGCCCGCTGCCTTAAATACAAGGAAGCCTCCAAAGTGATATGTTTTTGTGCATCTTATGCCCCAGGTGAGGCATGGCAGTGGCAGTTTCTAATGCCACTGTGTCTTGCCTTGATTTTTATCTAGAGAATTGCTTTCAGTCATCAGTATGTAGGAAGAATGGAGATTGGGACACCAGTCAGAATCTGCATAAGTCCTCAGCCCCAGTCTTTTTTCCTCCCTGTCTCCATCAACCCTTTTATCCCCTCTGTGATCTTGAAAGAAGCAACTAGAGTAGTTTTTTGCATGCCAGCAGAGGCATGGCATGGAGTGTGCAGTCACCCTGGATAACCAAGTGGCTTCTCAAAGAGTGTTCAAAAGCCATATGATTGCACCCCAACTCAGATAGCAAGTGTTTGCAGTAGCGACTTAACAATGTTTGTATGGTCAAATTGTGACTCTGATCAGCTGAGAAGATTGATTACAGGCTCCAAAGGTGACCTACTTTTTTCTTCCAGTTACAAGTTCCATATCGGGTCAGGTTTTTTATGCTGTAGTTCCCTGTATTGGGCAAAATTGGGGTAAAACACAGAATGAATCTCTTTCCACCTGTTATTCCTGAGACTTCCAAGTCACCACAAATCCTAATGAAAGATGATAATTGAATAGTAAAGGGATGTAGTGAACTTTATTCTGGATCCATTATTGAAACTTCTATCCCTATCACTCATGGCCATCTGAGTTGACCTACTGTGTTTATATTTAGTCTTATGGTTTTATGGGGGAGAGAGAGAAAGAGAGAGCGAGAGAGAGCGCGCGTGCACCAAAAGTTTAAAATCAAGTGGTCAATGTTTTTAATTAGAATGTAGAACTTAGGAAGTTTTGTTCAGAAGGCCAGGAGATTATAGAATTCAACAGAAGGTCACAGGGAAAGCAGGAAACAGAGATAGTTTCAGCTCAGGGAATGGATGCTTACTTTGCAGAAATGAACAAGAAACTATTCATCTAGTTTGGTCAGAATTGGGGAAAATAATTTTATATATTACAAGCCGAAGGCAGGAGGGTGTGGGAGAGAGGGAGGTGAAAAAGGAGGAGGAGAGAGGAAGTTGGAATGACAGAGATTTCCAGAAAAGCAAAGAGTCAGAGCTGCTGGAACTTAAAAACTGATGGAGACAGCTAAACCAGTGACATTAATGTATTGTTTGAACAAGGAACTGAGATAAAATAGGCACCTACCCTAGTGAGGTATTTTATCCCTGCCTGGTTTATTATCCTATTGTGGGTCTTTTTCTTTCTCTGCATGTGAACAAGTTTCTATAGTGATCACAGCACTCCATGGCTTGAATTGTGATGGGTGCCAGTGGTCATTTTAAATATTCAGCTTGCAGTGGGACTACCATAATTTGTCACATCATCTGAACTCAGGTGGCACTGGTGGAGGATTAAACAACCCTCAAATAACCTATCATAAACTATGGATCCTATGTGGGTTGTTTAACCTTCAAATAACCACGGCTACCTGAGTTCAGAAGATATAACAAAACATGGTACCCCACTACCTGGTTTCAAATATTCAAAAGGGACACTGCACTTCTCCATGGTTTAACTAGGTGATCCCCCAAGCTGATTTTAAAACTTTTCTCTATTTATATTCTTCGGTGAAATTTAAAATTTGTAATTTGAAACTGTAGCAGACAACTACCCAGAATTCTCCCGCCCATGGCCAACTGTGCTACAGTCCTCACCCAGACACTCCCTGGTCCTGAACCTTGGACTAGTCACTGGATTTAGCCCATGACAGCCCAAGTGTTTGGGGGGAAAGGAATTTATTAAAAGGTAAAAAGATGAGGGTGGAGGGTACTAAAACACCAAAACAACACAAGGCACAGAATGCACACAAAAAGCAGTGGGAGGAAAAGGGAATTTGGAGAGCAGCACTGATACACTTCATAACCAATTAGAGCCCCCAAGCACCCCCAGGGCCGGTTGGCTTCCTCAGACACAAAATGGCAAAGCTTCACCTAGCCTTTGCATGCAGATATTATACCTGTCGTAGGAGTCAATGACACAGGGTAGCACAGCATTCGTCAGCAAAACCTCTCCTCAAAAAGGATCCCCGGGCCTCTACAGACTCTCTTTCTTTATTCCCCCTGACAGTTAGAGAAGTCATGGGATGAAAATGCATGATGCATCCAAGGTAAGGACTATTTGCTCTCATTGCCCCCAGTCTCCTATCCTGTCCTGTCCTGTCTTTGGGAGTGTCAATTCCTATGTGCTTGGGTCTAATTCATAGTATCTCCTTGGGAAACACCTGGGAATTGTAGTATTTTGCCCTGGTTATCAATTAACTCTTCCTTCTGAGGTAAAGCCTTTAGCTCGATCATGTTACAGAAACTATGTGGTTTCTATTGGAGAGGTGACCCATTTTGATATCTGATATTCACACTTTCTAAAGTAGGCACCTGAGTACCCAAGAGAGTTTTAAGGCTGGTTTGGTGAAGGCAGCCAGAGTAAGGATTTTTAACTGGAAAGAACTAACAAACAATAGAAAGGAATCAACAGGCTTGGAGGAACCCAGTCATTTTCAGAAATAAAACAACATAACTTGGGGAGTGGGGAGGAAAAGGATGGGGTCAAGAGTCATCCACTGAGAACTGAATATGCTCAGTGGAAGTAGGCTAATGGACTGGAGGCAAAAGCAGGCAGGGATGGGAAAATGGAATATAAAATTCTAAAAGAGTTCATGGCTAGGGGGAATCACAAAAAGGAACACTTCTTAGTGTAATTTCTTTACAATTAAAAATCGTTTAACCCTGATTTGCACAATAGTTCCTTTTATAACCCAATAAAACAATCTATTTTTTAAAAACTAGTATTTGGAAAATACCCTACTAAAAAGTAGCACTTAGCGCACACACACACACCCCCAGGCCACACATACACATGTTTTTTTCTTGTACAGTCCTGATAAAAACAGATGGTAGAGAAGATTCTCTCCGTCTCTTTCAGGCAATTAAAAAATCTTTTTGGTTTGCGTTCTGATAATTCAGTGGCTACCTCCTACACTAGACTGGTTCTTTAGTGACTTTCTATGTACTTTTGTATTTGTCATCAAAGCCTGCAGGGCAGTGTGAAGCAGCCAGTTATTTGATAATGCCAAATGTACAAGAAAGTATAAGTAGGGAGTGAGAATGATAG
The DNA here is from genome assembly GCF_004798865.1 of Varanus komodoensis. Lineage (NCBI taxonomy): Eukaryota > Metazoa > Chordata > Lepidosauria > Squamata > Varanidae > Varanus > Varanus komodoensis. Next base: position 13,116,281 of record NW_025335505.1, on the reverse strand, counting down.
CTACTTTGGGGGATCATTCTCAAGGGCTGCTTATTGGTCTTCAGAAGAGGAAGCAGAGGAGAAAGAAGAGAACAGGGTGCAGCAATGTAGGCCAATTCCTAAATGTTGAGGTGAAAGAAGCAGAGATGCTTATCTCAAGGGCAGACTCCTCAGGGCAGGCAGCGTCGACCAAGGTGTACAGTTGGCAGAAGGGGAGTTTCTCAGTGTCAAATGCAGTGGCCCTTAGATCCTAATTGTGCCCAATTAGAAGTCCTAGTTCTGTCCTTTGATCCAATCTGGCTTTTCCTACTGAAATCAACAGAAAGTGTGTATTTGTAACCAAGAACAGAACTAGACTTGGGATTCTTCTGGCAAGTAAGCAATCGCAACCTTCTAATTTACTGCACAAAGGAATGTGGTAATGCTGTCAGACAATAACAGGTTATGGAACTTATAGTGTCTAGGTTTTACTAAAATAGTCTTGTGAATAACAGTTGAAAATAAACTTAATAGGGTGATGTGGAACCTGCAAATATGAATTACTGTGTAATTAAGATAGACATTCTTGGATCCTCATAACTGTTCTTTAAAATACATGTATGGTTAAAATCAACATCTCTTTCTTAGTCTTGTCCATATTTTAAATCTCTGTCCCTCCCCTATGATTTCTAATATCCAAGCAAAAAAGGGGAGTTCAAGTACCTAACAATAAAACTAGGATTAAAAACAAAAGCCTAACCAAAATGTAACATTACATTAAAAATAACCAATTAAAAACACAACTATTCAAAACAAAGCAAAGCAAAACAAAACCAACTAAACCTGCTTTGAGCAGTGGATCAACATGCATGCCAATGGCCTGCCTAAATAAAACCATATTTGGTTGCTGGCAGAAGGACTTCAGAAAGGGGGCCATCCTAGCCTTCCTCAGCAGGGAGTTTCAGAACCTGGGAATGGCCATTGTAGAGACCTTCAGTGATACATTTGTATTTTGCTGTAATGACTATTAAAACAATAGCAATCCTTTCTTCACTGTAGGATGATGCCATTCATTTAATTTGGCTTGATAGGTAGACATGTGAGAGCCACTTTGAACTCTGTCTCTAGTCTAGTGATAGTAGGTTGACCTGTACCCTGCTATTTGGGGCTCAGACTCAGAACTTCTTAAGTTGAATGACAGGGTACTAAATTATGGTCTGTGCTCCTGTCAAACACCTCAGGCAAGTCTATGTTTAGAGCAGAAAGTCAGGCAGTCTTCAGGCATAATAGTCAGCATCATATACGATTTGGTACTCCTACATGGCCAACACCTATTAAACAATGACCTGCCTATATTCAAACAAACCCCATTGACAAGACAACCATTTCTAACTAAATATGCATAGAATTGAGCTTTGAGGTGCTTACATAATTTCCAAAAGAACCTACCAAAATTCTTGCTTGAGAAAATTCATTCACTGAAGACAATTCCATCTCTATTTGCTTTCACTGGCTTGTAGGCAACTGGTAGAGGCAGAGAAGGATGTAGTCTTCCTAATCAAATTCCATCATCTTGTTACACATAGATAATCAAACATTTTTGATCAATCAGAAAGCATCATTTATGCAGGTGGTTGTGCCTAGCGAGGTTCAGAACCCAGCTATCATAAGACAGAAAGAGCCAATGTATCCATTTGCCAACCAATTACCATCCTGCATGGTGGACTCCAACCATACTGCTACTTTAACAGCTCATTGCAGAGTTAATGAGGCTGATTTAGGAAAGTGGATTCATGCTGTTGGCAACAGAATGACCTCTTCATCAATGAATGCCTAAATGTTTCTTTATACCAAGCACAACCATTAATCTTCAGAACTAAAATCTCTCTTGGGATTTTACCATCTTTTATCATCAACTTCCATCCACAAGAGCCAATTGCTTTGAGATGGGAAAGTCAACATAACTAAAAACAATACCTCTTGACAGACCAAATATATGTTATTCACATTTCTGATTTTTCTTCTTAGTGAGCTGTTGTAGGCCTGCCTCAGTCATTTCAAATGTTTGAAGTGCTAGAAAAGTATCAGAAATTGAATACCAGCATCATTATAATGTGGGTTCCCTAGGCATTAAGAAAGACTATTAAAGAATTCAAGTCACACTTCGGAAGCTATTCTGCAGCCTAATAGATCTCCCTGTTAGGACATATTTCCTCATTTTCTTTGTTCTGACATTCTAAATCAATATTCCAATTAAATCAATGGAACACCAGGGAGAAGCAAATACTAATGCCAGGCCTGGGAATGCTCCTCAGCAGCAGTATAGTCATAACCAAAGCAGTTAAGTTAAAACCATTTGCTCAGAAAAAATATACCTACAGCACAATCTTTAATAACTTAATACATCAGCACATTACGACCACTTACATTTTCTGATGATTGATATAAAAATATAGCACATTGAGAAGGGGGAAGAAAATCTAATGACATTTTTAATCTTAGAAAGATTATTTTATAGCTGAAATTCAAAAGTCAGTAAATCCTATTTCCACTTAAAGCCATATGGCAGACTCACTTTGCAACTTATGGTCTTCCTTTTCATTGTCATTGGGGTAAAGCATTGGATAAAGCTAGTACAAACTAGTGACTAAGCACTAATTCTACAGAATGGAACAGAAGTTCTTAGTGACCCTGGCCAAAACTATTAATTTCCTATCTGAGAAATGGACATAAAAGATGCTGAAACAGAATCAGCATAAGAAGAAGAAGAGGAAAAGGGAGAGGAGGAGGAGGAACCAATATGCATAAAATAAATGCAACTATGTTTTTTCAAAGGAACAGGAAACAAATAGAGAAATAAAGGAATGGACAGGAAGTGGGTTTTATTATACTGGAGAAAGCAAAATGAATTCTGAACCCAACAGAGCAATTGCTCAAAATCAAAACCACTAATTGGTTAGGAGCTTTCATGCAAAGATGCATGCCTACATTTTTTAAAAAACCAGCAACACTTATGGGTACCCATGAATATATTCCCCCCCCACACACACACACACAGTCTGATTTACAGACTGTAATATGCTCTCAACAACTTTCTTTAATTTATTCCAATTGAAGCAAAAGCAGTATGTCTGCTTTCCATTTTGGCTGTGTATATACTTCATTCTAAAACTGGATTAAATCATTTTTTGCTTTGTTACAGGTGCAATACACCTTTTCTTTTACATTCTATTTTACATAATGGGCTACTTATTTCCATTTATTTCTGCAATTCATTGTGATGGTGATAAACCTATATTAAAAGGTCCTGATTAAAACTGTATCCTCTAAAGGAATTGGCTGGGTCTCCAAATCTCTGGCATCATTACAAACAGCCAACAGTCTTTCCAAAGCTATATTAAGGCACTAATCAGAAGACATTATAGCCTGCTGCTCTGCTACTTCTTAACCCCCAGTTTTCCTGGTTATTTTTCTAGATTTCAGAAAGAAAACTAAATGCTGTTGCCGAAATTTGGTGAAAGAATCAGTCGGCTAAAGCATAGTTGCCATGCACTGATAAGCTGACACAGAACTGAGCAATGATGTTCTCAAGCACATTCCTCTAACCGAAAGGGGTGCAATTGCTTTATTTTTATATTCACCTAACATGCATATATACTCACAGAGAGAGATTTACACACACACAATCAATTTCCAGTGCATACTGCTGCATATTTTGCTGCATTTAGAGAGTTTGGAATCACAAGGAATAAAAGCATTGGCATTGTACCAGTTTACAGTATTGTAAAAGTATAAATAAACAATATAGGATTGGTAGAACAGGGAAGTTTGCTTCCCCATCAAATTCTATCGGAGTTGTGCTGGAGGTCATAGAATGACATTTATATTTGGATCCAGTCTATCATCCCCAAATGCTCTGTCCTTATTATGGGCCATTAAGAGAAACACCCCATTTTCCCATTATTATGGGTAAACTGTTCATCCATAATACTGTGGTAAAGGTGCAGGAAGAAAAGAGAATACCATTGCATTGCCTATTACTTAGGAATGTGCAGATCAGCAACACTCGTAAGAACATATGAAAAGCCATTCTGGATGAGACCAAAGGTTCATCAAGTCTAGCACTATGTGCACACCATACAGACCAGCTTCCCACAGGATCCCTCAAACAGGATGGGTGCAAGACCTCCTCCTGCCCAAGCATCTCAGCGATTGGTGGATGCTTATCTGCTTTAAACCTCCCATGAATCAAGTCCACAGGATGACCCTGGGTTCAAGTGCTATGGAAGAGGGAGAAAAATGACTCCCTCTCTCCTTTCTCCAACTCATGCATTATTCTTAACACCTCTATCATGTCTCCCCTTACTTGCCATTTTTCTAGGCTGAACAGTTCCAGTTTGTAGACACTTTTCATAGGAGAGCTGCTCCAGCCTCTGTACTTTCTCCAATTCAGTAGTGCCCTTTTTCAGGTAAGGGAACTAAACACAGTATTCCAGGTGCAGTCACACAAAGATGTGTATAAGGGAAGTAAGATTTTGGTCGTTCTGTTTTGGTTCCATTCCTAATTATAGAAACATAGAAACAGAGCAAGTCAGAAGGGTCCTCCTGAGCCATCTAGTCTGACTTCTGGCACCAGCCGTCCCCGCTCACGACATGCCCACCATGTGCATGTCCAGCCTATCTTTGAACACCCTCACCAATGGGGCCTCAACGACCTCTCATGGAAGCCCATTCCACACTCTCAGGGTCCTAACTGTCAGGAAGTGTTTCCTGACATCTAAGTGGACCTTGGTTCCCTGAGCATTGCTCCACTGGAGAACATTCTGCCTTCCTCTGCAGGGGAGAACAGGTCTCTACCCATCTCCATGTGACATCCCCTCACATACCTGTATGTCGCCAACATATCCCCTCTGAGTCTCCTCTTCTCCAGGCTGAAGTGACCCAGTTCCCTCAATCTCGCCTCATACCCCATCCCCTGCAAACTGGCCACCAACCTTGTGGCCCTTCGCTGCACCGACTCTAACCTGGCTATATCCTTTCTGTAATTAGGGGCCCAAAACTGAGCACAATACTCCACTTGCGGGCGCACCAGAGTCGTATATAGTGGTAGTAATACCTCTCTCGATCTAGAAGCCACACTTCTGGCTATGCAACCAAGGGTGGTATTCTCCCTCTTGACCACTGCATCACACTGCTGACTCATGTTCAGCCTGCAGTCAACCAGCACCCCGGAGTCCCTTTCACAAGTGCTGCTCTCCAGCCACTTGTCCCCTAACCTGTACTTATGACACCTATTCCTATGCCCCAAGTGCAATACCTTGCACTTATCCACATTGAACGCCATCCTGTTGTCTCCTGCCCACTTCCATAGTCTGTCCAGATCCTTTTGGATCTGGAGTACCTGCTCCTCAGTTGTGGCCACTGCTCCAGTTTTAGTAGCATCTACGAGTTTGATCAGCAGACTGTTCACTCATTCTTCCATGTCATTTATGAAAAGATTAAACAGGATCGGCCCCAGGACAGAGCCCTGGGGGACCCCGCTTGTCACTGGCCGCCATCCCGATGATTCCCCACTAATGGTTACCTTCTGGTTTCGGTCAGTCAACCATGCCCTAATCCACCGGACACTGCTTTGGTGCATCCCAAAACTCCTCAGTTTCTCCACCAGGTTATCATGGGGCACTTTGTCAAAGGCCTTGCTGAAATCCAGGTATACCACATCCACTGCATTCCCTCCATCTAGTCATCTCGAAACCTTGTCATAGAATTCCACAAGGTTTGTCTGGCAGGACCTGTTTTTATGGAAGCCGTGCTGTGTGGCTGTCAGTCTCCCTTCCCTATCTAGCATCACTAGGTCTCTCTCTATTATGAGCCTTTCCATTGTTTTTCCTACAATAAATGTAAGGCTAACAGGTCTGTAATTCCCCATGTCCCTTCTACTACCCTTTTTGAAAATTGGGACCACTGATGCCACCCTCCAGTCCTCTGGAACTTCACCCGTTCTCCATGAGGCCTCAAAAATGGAGGCCAGCAGGCGTGAGAGAACCCCTGCTAGCTCTAAGTACTCTCAAGTATAACCCGTCAGGGCCTGGAGCCTTTGTAATGTCCAATGCTCTGAGGAGCCCCTCGACTTCAAGGGGGGGGGGTGATTCTAATCTGTGCCCCTAAGTCCCCAGCCTCATCGAATCTCCTATGTGGATATCCCCCGTCCTGCATTGGGGAGAACAAAGAGGCAAAATAGTCATTTAGCATCTGTGCCTGTTCCCTCATGCTCATGTCAGTCACTGGATCTCCTTCCTCCTTATTTAGTGGTCCCACCACTTGTCTCCCTTTCCTCTTCCTATTTACATGCTGAAAGAAGCCTTTTTTGTTGCTCTTGATATTCTTGGCAAGTCTCAGCTTGTAATCAGCCTAAGCCTTGCGAAGAATCCTTCTGCAATGGGCCTCCTCCTCCTAGTATACCCTTTTGTCTATTTGTCCCAGTACCCATTTCCTATGGAGGTTCCTCTTTCGTCTAATCCCTCTAACCACCTCCTTTCGCATCCATGGCGGCACTCTCCTCCACCTTACTAACTAGAGCTTTCATCAAGGCTTGCGCCTCCAAAACTTCCCTTTTGAATGCCATCCACCCCTCCATAACTCGCTTACCTTCCAGTAACCTATCTCAGGAGACTTTCCCCAGTCTGGCCTTCAGTTGGCCAAAGTTGGCCCTCTTGAAGTCCCAGCTTCTAGTGTTCGACCTGCTGCATGTCCCCAGTCCCCTGATCTCAAAGCAAAGGATGGAGTGATCACTCACATCCAGAGCTCCCCTAATCTGTATATCATCTATCAGCTCTTCTCTATTGGTCAAGACCAAGTCAAGGATGTCCCCCCCCCCATCACCTCTCGGACCCTCTGTGTGAAAAACCCTCCCTCTATAGCTTCTAGGAAGTGATGTCACCCCTGAGTGAGTCTCCCAACTAATATCCGGGAAATTGAAATCTCCCATAATTACTGTGTCTCTCCCCCGAGATATCCTTAGAATCTGGTCTGTCAGGCTATCATCCAGGGTCTCAAGTTGACCTGGAGAGCAAATAACATACCCCCACTGTCAGGTCTCTTTCCCTGTCAAAACCCCTAAGTTTCACCCAGACTGCCTCTACCGAATCCCCATCTGTGCTGCGTTCAGTCTCACTGCATCCTATCCCTTCCCTGATGTTTAAAGCCACACCCCCACCCCTCTTTCCCTTCCTGTCCTTTCTAAAAAGGTGATACCCCTCTATGTTCACATTCCAGACTTGCCTTTCATCTCACCAAGTTTCTGTGATTTCCACCAGGTCATAGCCTCCTATTCCCAGGAGAACTTCAAGCTCTTCCTGCTTATTACCCATGCTCCTAGCATTGGTGTACATGTACCTCAACTCCTTCCCACCGCTTCCTTTCCCTGGAGTTCCCAGCCTTCTCCTTCCTCCTGGCCCCTCTCTGTAGGAGTCCTGTCAGTCCTGCAGTACCTCTAAAACCCTGCTCCCAGAGCCCTGATCCTCTCCCCACACTTGTCCAGTGCAGACACGTTTCTGGGGGGCCTGAACTCCCCCCCCCAGCTCAGTTTAAAGTATTCCAGACAAAGCTTGCTAGAGTATCTCCAAAGGACCTTTTTGCTATCCTTCTGAGGTGTAACCCGTCGCTTGCCAGAAGTCCATTGGCAAGAAAACGAGTGCCGTGGTCGAGGAACCCGAAGCGTTCCTTCTGGCACCACACCCTAAGCCAGTTGTTCAGCTCGGAGACCCTCCTGTCCCTGCCTGCCCCAAATCCCCGGACTGGTAAGATCGATGAGAAGGTCACTCGGGCCTTTAGCTCCCTGAGTTTCTTCCCCAAGGCCTCGAAGTCCCTGGTGATCCCAACCACACCCTGCCTGGCCACGTTGATTGTGCCCACATGGATCACCAGGAGCGGCTGGTGACCCCCGGAGCGAACAAGATGCTCCACTCTGTCCTTCACATGCCACATGCATGCACCCGGCAGGCAGCAAACCTCCCTTGTCTCCAGGTTGGGGTGGCACACCGCCGCCTCAGTGCCCCTCAGCAGGGAGTCCCCAACAACAACCACCCACCACCGTGTCTTCCCGGTGGTGGTGGGCCGTTGTGCCCTGGCCCTTGCCTTTCCTGCAGTGGCCCCCTTGCCGCTTGTGGTCCCAGGCTGGGGGTCCTGCTGGTCCCCCGACGCCTCATCAGCCCGAGCCTCCCCAGGCAGAAAGAACCTGTTTCCCAGCTCCAGATTGGTGCCAGGAGAAGGAGGAGGCTGTGCTGGCCTCCTCCTCCTGTGGGTGACATGCCTCCATGTCTCCCTGGCTGCTCCTTCCGTGGCCTTTCTCTCAACCCTCTGTCCAGAGAGGGGCTGCTCCCAGGAGGCCTGGAGAGCTCTCTCGGCCCTCAGGCACGTCAACTCCTCCTCTAGCAGGACCACCATCTTGCACCGAGGGCAAGTGTAACCCTGCCTCTCCTGGGGGAGAAGGGCGAACACGTCGCAGCTTCTGCAGCGGACAGCAACACCCATGACTCCTGCCAAGGCCATCTCCTGGTCTGCCATTGGGAACCCTTCCGAGAGCCTACCTTGGTCCCCCGCCTTGTCTGTCCTGCAGTAACCCTCACTTGCCCAGTTCTCCCAGACATAAACCCCCACACACGCAAGGATAAAATAAAATTTAAATTGGAGGAAAAACAAAGGAAAGCAAAGCACAGAACAGAACAAAAACAAAAAGAAAGAAAAACAAAGCAATTAAAAAAAAAAAAAACCCTCAGCCTACCAGCAGCTAAGGGACGCAGACAAGGCCTTATCAGCCCCTCAGGCCAGTGGCCCTGTCTGTCAGCTTCCTCCTGGCCCCTCTAGCCTCTCTGGCACCACCTCCCTTCCTCTCTGCTGCTCCTGCCCTCCTGCTCCTCTGCCCAGCCCCTGCCGTGCCTTCGCCAGTCCCCTGGCCATTCAGCACTCTCTCCCAGCCTGTGTCTCTGCCTCTGCTGCTCTGCTGCTCTGCCAAGAGGCCAGAGCCAAAAAATTAAAAATTATGCCTAGCATGAACTTTGCCTTCTTCAAAGCAGCCGAACACTGGGCCAATTTTTCATCAAGCCAAACATCACTACTCCAAGATCCCTTTCTGGCTCAGTAACTGCTAGTTCAGAGCACAGAATTGGAGTTGGAAGGGCTAGAGGGCCATAGGGTCCAACCCCCTGCTTAGTGCAGGAGTCCAACTTAAACCATTTCTCTCTGATGGCTGTCCAGATGTATCTTGAATGCCTGGTGCAAATGCCAGGAAGTCAGGGTCACAGCTGTGATAAAGCAGGTCTGAGTTCACATTGCTGAGCCTGGGGAAATCTACAGATTTCCTCCCCAAGAACAGATTCCTCCCACCTCCCTATGTACACATCAGCTGTACTGGAATGTATTGGAAAATGCATACCTTTTGTCCCATTATTAAAATGCATTTGTAAGCTTTTTTCAAAAAGATATATTTAATATGCATTTTTCAGATGTGCAAATGCCATCTAACATATTTTGGAGAAAGGGGATCTCTGAATCACACTGCAGAACAGAAGTGTATGGATTTCAATCACAGGTAATGCCTGAGTCCATGTTTAACCTATAAAATGTGAACTGGATAAATACTGATCAAAAATTAAATGAAATGAATTTCTTATACATCCATAAACTTAATACACAACATTGCTCTGCTTAGAATACTTGTAATGATGCTCTTCTGCCTGTACAGGACATGCTCATTTGTGCTTGCTTGCTTGCTTTCTTCAGTGTTTTTTAATGTAATTGAATATTCAGTGAAGTTTGCATTCCCTAGACATTCAAACATTGAAATTAGAAGAGGAGAAATATCCGGATGTAGCTAATATTGCTATTAGCAACTAAGAAACTGTAATCTGTTCTCTGCTCTACAGCTGAGGGCTGATGAAATAGTAAAACTTACCAAGGGGTATGTGCGCCACATGGAGAGTGGACCAGGGTCACATGGCCCTCAGGTGGTGAGTTATCCATATCTGCCTTACTGTGAATGATGGTGATGTATTATTTTTTAAAAAGAAACCTACCAGGTGTTCAGTTTATCTGCATATTCAGAAGTATATTTTCTTCTTGGTTTCATTATACGAATGTTTATTTTTAAGCTTTCTCTGTAATGTTTGAATTTCTTCAATTCCCATATCAATGCTGAAGTCAATATATTGCTTTCAATGAATGATAAAACTATGAATAATGAATAACTGTAGTTCCAAGATGAGCTGTTTTCATTTCCAAAGTTTCACAACCTTTGGAAGTGTTTTAACCTTATAAAGTTTGTGATGTATTCTAGTCCTGGGCATTGATAGTAGGAGATGGCTCAGGCTGGACTAATAGTTCTTCGTGTTCTCTGTGGACCTGGAGTTTCCCCTGGAAAAAAGGGTTATGTTTAGCAGATCACCTTCTCTTATATCATTAAATGATGGAACCTACTTCCTGATGCTTTGTGTCTGCAGGCATCAGTGGCTTCCTATAGCCCCTGAAAGATGGCCAGAGGAGCAGCACAAAGGATAGACTGTGGACTGAAGCTGTGGACTCCTCCTGCCTACATGTGTGTAGGAATGGTAATGGGATCAGGTCGTTCCTGGCATCATCCTACCAAGATTGATGCTTTCCATAGATGGCTTGCAGAAGGACAATATTGTATCTAGTACAATATTGTAATTTATAGTATCAGTAGTGTTGGTGTCTTGGCAGCTGTTTCAGGATAGACCCTCTCTTCAAAAAAAAGTACTCTTTCACAGTATCTTGTTAACTTACAGAGTTTGTTTACCTGGGCTTTGGGTGATGGCTGTTAGCGTAGATTGGTTTTTTAAAAGGTTGGTACATTCACAGAGGATGTCATCTGTAATTTGCTAGGAGACCTAAGAAATAAATAGTGTTGCAGTGGAACCGGGGCTCACAGAATCAAAATGGCAGGTCTTTTGAAATACCAAGGGTGAAAGTGTCATCTTCCATACCCATTGTCATTAGGACCCTATTCCTTTTGAGCTTAGCTCCAATCCTCACAGCAGCTGGATGAAAATTTATTTTTTTCCAGAAACATTAATCCATTATGAGCTATTCCACTATAATGCAGAGTAATTGGGGTGGCATGGTCACTCTATTGATTCAGAAAATATTATTTAAAAGACTTCGGTGAGGAAAACTATGGCAGCAGAAAAGTGTGCATCACCATCTCTAGCAGAGAAGCAGTTCCTGGAAGTTTGGGGTGGGAGTTTGATAGCATCAGGTTTGTTCATAAATCAGATTAGAGCAAACGAAGCTAAGTAACATTTTTCCTGAGATTAGTTTAGTTTAGTTTAGTTTAGTTTCTTTTTCTCACCCTGATTCTATAAAAAGACACACTTTGCAAAGTTTTCATCTTACTATTACCCTTTATTTCATTTTGTGACAGCAAGCAATCACACACACAAGTACACGATGGTCCAGAATGACTCTAGGTCTGGAATATTGTGAAGGATGCAAAATGGTGGGCAGACTGCCAACACAGTTGCGGCTGTTGGGGCTTGCAGCAGCATCAGAAAAACAAAGCAATGCCCATTCTGCTAAGGGAGATGCCTTGCACAAAAGAAACTATTGAAGAATTTCTCATACCCTGGAGAAATTTAGTGGCTCTGCCCACAAATAAGGCAGAGGATTTTCTAGAATAAACAAAGTCAGGCTTAATTATGAATCAAATGATAGGGTAGAGTAGATAGAGGGTTCGCTTGTTCCTAACATCAGTATATCACTTTCATCATCTAGTGTAGATATTTGGAAGATATTTGTCATGAGTACCAGTCCATACAGCAGCAACTAGCTGCTCATACGTGGAGACAGATTAAAGACACATACTGAGAGAAAGGATCCTTCTTTTAGGGAAAAGTATTCCTGACAAGCTAATGCCATGTACTGAATTCAGCCCAGATTTAGGTTTTTGCATGTTACCAGGATGAAATTGGTTCAGGAGGTGGGGAGAACATTATTAAGGAGTACGGCCAGCACATGGAAGCAGAAGCTTCTCAATATAGCTTGAAATAATTGCAGAGTGGCTTTATACCCCCAAGAGTGCCACAGGCTAAACGGTAATGAAAATTGGTTCTGACATCTTCAGCTCAATGGTGCTGAACTGGATCTACCCCTGAATATACAGCAAACACTATAGGCATCATGGTTATGATATACTACAATAATTAGACCATGATTTGTGACAGTTTTCTGCTGTCTCTGAAGAAGAAATGATGATGGTGCTAGCATATTTTTTTCCCTCTGCCTTAGAACTCTGCTGGCTTTGAGCCATCCCCTAGGTTAAAGGTATATACATCATTAGGAGTTCAGTTCTTCCTATTTTTGAAAGCAAAACCTCCTTTTACTTTCCAAAAGGAAGCATTTGTTTTGACATTTCCATCAGCACCTTCTAAGTTTTCCTGTTCTCTTTTTCTGAGGCATATTAAGATATGATGAAATATTTGTAATTATTATTTTCAAAATATATTCATACATTTTATACTATTTTTGAGAGTAATGTGTAAGTGCTCAAAATGATCAGTATGTTCCACAACACTTTACAAAATTTGGATTAAAATCCTATTAAAATATCATTTGAGATATATAACTCATATATACTAAATATATATGAGAGGTTGCAGCTAGGATGTGACTCTTCAAGAGAACGGCTTTCTGTACAGCATTTTCTAGGGTTCAGGGGGGCTGCTGTGAGAAGGTTGAGGTAGGGCAGTCTACATCCAGCAACAACATATTTGATCCAGTCCATGATATAATAATGAAGTAGGTCTCTCATGTGTGGCCATACCGGTAGCCCAAACTAAAGAATGGAATGGATGGTGGGCGGGTATCAACTGACAGCCAGGAGTGGACAAATGGTGGCCCTTCATATAGCTTGGCCTGAAATGCCAACTAGTCCCTTGTAGCTAGTATATCCTATGGTGAGGGATTTTTTTTCCCCTTTATTTTTTCCCCTTATTTCACTAACCTGTCTGTTGAAGTGCAGGATTTCAAGACTAAAATGGGTGGGGGGAAACTGAAATTTTACCCCCTGAAGTGCCATAGACCTGATTTTAATCAAGGCAGTGTACATTTGTGGGAGAGCAGGAAATACAATCACACATCGTGAGCTGCTCAGAAAGCCCAGCTATGGACTATCGTAGTGGCACATAAATCCGTTAAATAAATAAGTAAATAAGTACAATTGATCCTGTACGCATGATTAAGAGAAAGCCTGTTCTCCTAAACTCAGATTTAAGTCTCTCTTGGGTGCTGTTACATAACACCATTGTGAGTGTTTATAGGTTGAGTCCATCTCCCTACACTTTATCTCTGATTCTTCCCTCTGCCCCTCCACTCATCCTTCCAGCTTCTTCCAAGCCCCTTCCTAATTCTCTCTTAGTTTCTAATTTCTGGCCTGCTGCCAAGGCCATATGGCAGAAACAAGGAGTACTTGGATCTGTAGTTTCCCAGTGTGAGCAATAATAGTCAATAGTGCTGGAAAAAAACTACATTTCCCAGCACTCCCAACATCTGCCACAACCAGATAGGAATGCAGAGATATACCACTCCTTTATTTTGTTGCCAGAACAGAAAAAAAAAGAAAAAGGGATGTGGGGAGGCTTGAAAGAATGTGGTGGGGTCATGTAGACGGATTAAGGAGCAGTGTCAGAGAGAAGAACTCTCAGAAGCACTGTCTATTATCTTTGAGAGATCGTGAAGCAGATGTGCCAAATGATTGGAGAAGGGCTAATGTTGTCTCCATCTTCAAACAATTAAAAACAAAAACAAAAACAAAAACTGCAGACCAGTTTGTCTGATATCAATCCCTGGGAAAATCCTGGAGCAGATTATAAAGCAGTCAGTCTGTAAACTCCTTGGAAACAATGCAGTGATTACTAGTAGTCAACATGAATTTCTCAAGAACAAATCCTGCTACACTAATCTGATTTCATTTTTTGGTTGGGTAAACTACCTGATGGACTCTAGGCATGCTGTGGACATAATAAGAAAGCTTCTGACACAGTGTCCCATGATATCCTGAGCAGCAAAATAAGCTAGATGGAGACACAGTTGGATACATGATCAGACTCAAAGAATGCTCATCAATGGTACCTTCTCAAACTGGGGAGAGGTAATAAGTGGGATACTATCCTGGGTGGGATACTATCCCACTTACTTAATGATTTGGATGAGGAAGTGCAGGGAACACTTATAAAATTCGCAGATGACACAAAACAGGCTGGGAAAGCTAATACTCTAAAAGAAAGAAAAAATATTCAAGATTATCTTGGTAGGTCCAGTCTTGGAACACTGGAATGAAACAACTGAATGAAATTCAACAGGGACAAATGCCAAGTTCTGCACCTAGGAAAAAGAAACCAAATGCTTTGTTCTAAGATGGGAAATGGTTGGCTGAAAATACTGCAAGTGAGAAGGGGCTTGGAATTGTTTCAGATCACAAGCTGAATATGTGTTAAGAGTGTGATGTGGCTGCATGATATCTTCCCCCTACCAATTTCACCTCCATCTTGTCTAAATTAAGCTTCAATTTATTAGCCCTCATCCAAACCCATTCAGAACTGTCAAGGCTTCACCAAAAACACACCCCAGCATAATTCATATTAGCCAAAGCTCATAAAACTAGTTTTTGATGTTATAGATCGACTTTTTTAGCATCTGTATAGGCAAAACCCACCATGTTCTCACCATCTAGAATGCCTAACTCTATCCTTCACAACTTGCATTAATACAATGCAATTGTAGTCCAAAGAAAGAGGTGCTGTAGCAGCCACCATCAAATGCAGTTAATTTTGGCGGTGTTCACACACACACAAATTCTTCCCTTTTATTTTTTGGGAGAAAGCAGGAAGAATTATATTCTCAGCAGGCTAAGATCTGATATATTCTGACAGAGGCATGTATAGCTATTGATTTATCCCATTTTAGCTCGTATTTGGTTGTCAGTATAGGGATCTCCATGCCGTACAGTTGAACTGATAAGAAAACGGCCAACAAAGCAGGACCAGTAAAGCAAAAGCATGTACTGCAGAGGAAATAGCCCAAACCACGGCACAAATTAACTGTTCTGGTTCCTTGCTTACTGCTTCCTTTCCATTGCATTATAAAAATTATTTGCTTGCTATTTTTTATTTTCTACCCATGCCTTCTCTTATCAGAGCAAAGGTTAGGTACTTTTTCTTTGTTTTATTTCAGACACATAGATAATTGCAGCCTATTAAGAGGAAGTTCAGGAGTTCAGGTCTCATAAGCCACTGCTCAGTCATGACACTGCATGCAGTATTAAAATAAAATAGGATGCCTTCTGCATTATGGTTTTCTGAGAAACCATATTTCGTGTCTGTAATTTTAGAGAACTGAATGGCAGCAGCCAAAGTCTTTGCAGAATTATAGACAAAATGGCTTCCACCTATTGAATTATGGCTAAGTTTATAATAGTTTTACATTTCACATTTTTCATCATTATCATAACATTGTGTACACTGCCACAAACATAAAATGGCAGTTTACACAAAGTACAAACAAATCAATATTGATCTTTATATCTATATGGATAGACATAGACATATTTATGTAGCTCAATATCTAAATGAGTTTATAGATCAGCAGTTTTTGGTGGAGGCTGCCATCACACCTCCCACTCAACTTGTTGGCTGATTACATTATTTTAAATTATCCACATCTACTTAGTCTGCAGTCTTGCTTAATTGATTTAGCTTGGTTTGATCCCTGACTCATTCCTGAAAAGTGTTTTCAGGATTGCTAACTAAATCCTAATCACAACACATGCACACATCCCTGTGGTAGTAGCTGATTCAAATACACATGCATGAGAAGAAACAGTGAGACTTTTCCAAATGCTTCCTGGAATAATAGACTTATGAGTGACTGGACTCCTAATCATCAAAAGGACACAACTAGATGTGATGTGGGTACACAGGCTTACTTCACCTCATGATAGGCTTGCCTGTCTTACATTCTGACTTATATATCAATGCCAGCCATACGGTGTCTATCTTAAAGCCACTAATCTGGTAAGCACCTGAGTCACTTCTGAGAGACTTAGAACAGTCTCTCATAAATGCATGCTGTCACAGAGAATGCTGACTTGTGGCAAATCTGGATGAGCACATGGCATTCATTACGTTTTCTGTAGCTCAAGAATTCAGAGCAAAATACCATTGGAGAAACATAACTTTAAAAAAGGAAAAGAAAACTCATCTTTTTCAGTCACTCCATAATTCTGATGGATATTATTATTGTTGTTGTTATTTCACATTTGCTGTTGTATTACACAACTAGATAGAATGACATATGGCCATTAGCAAAATTTTGCATTTGTTGTAATTGCATTATGTGACCAAGAGGAAACAAGTACTCAGAAATTTATTACTTGGCATGTTAAGTGACACATTATGACATAGTAACATTTTTTAACACTAAATGCACACTGTAGGAATTACTACCTGCATATTTCAGCATGAAGTAATGATTCCAACGCAGAAATGATACTTGACAATGTGGTTATGTTACATGGATGTTGTATGTTGGCAAGTTTTCTGCATAGTTGGGCCAACAGAAACATAATAGATGTTACTATTTAGGGATGGGATGAAAACCACACAACTGAACATTCATAGCAGAGCACTGAGCATGGTTTCAAAACAGCCTTACTGACCCAGTGTCCTTGAAAGGTGTTGTACTACAGCTTCCACCATCCCCAGCGAGTAACCCCCATTCTGGTTGGCAATGCCAGGAGCTGTAGTTCCAACACATCTGAATGACTTCTGGTTGATCCCCAAAATCAAGATTCCCCAGATCCACAGGGTAGTATTAGACTTCAGCAGTGCATTCAAAGTTAAGGAGGTGGAAAAGAGATGGATTGAAAGAAAGAAGGAGTGGCAGAAGAGCCCCAACTGCAAGAGGAGCACGTGGGAAAGCCCTATTGCATTAGCAGATTCTGTAGATCTAAGCCTTCATTTTTAAGCACTACTGAAGCCTACAAATCATGTGCCTCTGAGTTTATAAATTTGGCATAACATTAACAAGAAGGGACCATGTCAACTAGATAGAATCCAGGCTTGCCATAGTTGCAGGAAAATAAGAAACAGAAGTAACAGAAGCAGGATTTTTAAATGTTATGAAGTATTAGAACTGTAAAGAAAATCTGTGGAATTTGCCTGGCAGACCATCTGTAGAGAAGCTATAAAAACAGATATAAAAATTGTATACCATTTGGTCCTTCTGTCTGCCAGAAAACATTTATGAAAATACAGTTTAATATATCAAGTTAGATCTGTTTCACTTAAGGTAGACTCACAGAACGATGCAGTAAATTTTGTCTGATGCAATACGACCACATTAATTTGCATTATACAACATCACTATGGTAGGTCTAGATGAGAAGTTACTATAGTATCCATTTCTGAATCCCATCTATTGTTCCACTACCATTGCACACATACATCCTTTCTTGAAGTCCTTCAATGGAATAGCCAGTTACTCTTCCGCATGGAATGGGATAATGCGTACTACATGCTTCTGCACAAATAATGGGAAATAACACTCCTACACCAATATGCTTTGTGCAAAACCAAGCTTTGGATATGGTATCAGTCCAGGGTTGGTACAAAGGATGGTCATGATTAGGCACCTGCCAAGGTCCAGAGCATAGCAGAGCTGCTCTAACAAAAGTCCCATGGAATTGCCTTATCCTTCAACAGGGCAATCTGCTTGTTCACCTATCTCTTGCTCTGGCTCAGAAAATAATGGTGTTGAGAAAGAGGAGTGATAGATGTCACTGCCTACTAGCTTACTGGGAGGAACCCCCAGAGGGAGTCTTGCCCAAAAGCCCCCCAGAAATCTGTAGCCATCACTGCATAATCTTGTCTCTGGTGTTCTATTCTATATTCAATTGAAGAACTACAGTTTGCAATGATTCCCAGGAGTTCTGTGTTATTTTAGCCTTGTGCATGATGAGTACAATGATGTTCGTTCGCTTATTTATTGTACTTTTAATTGCCTGATAACCAAAATTCTCTTGCCAGCATATAATATATTAAAAGCATTAAATGCAAACATTAGAACTAAGAATAAAACAGTGCAGAATAAAACGAGTAGCAAAGAATGCCGGTTGCAAAGAATAAAGCAACCCAGAAGATAACAACAAATTAAAACAATCAACAGAATGTGTAAGGTACTAAAAGCAATATAAGTATTATTAAAATGCTGGGACAAATTGGTCTTCACCTGGCACAAAAAGGATGATAACATACTTCCCAAGAGAGTTTCTCTGGGGTGGACATTAAACAATTGGGTGCTATCACTGGAAAGGTTCTTTTTCTTATAGCCATTTCAACTCATTTGGCAGAAGGGCATGAAGGAGGGTCTCAAATAGAAATGTTCTAATAATAATAATAATAATAATAATAATAATAATAATAATAATAATAAACTCAATGTCCAGGGAGATGCATATGGGGGGGGAGCTGTTACTTCTGTTCTTTTCTTTCATTATGCTGGCTGTGGGCGACAGGCACTGTAGTCCAAGTCATCTTAGGATACCAACCACCAAGCTGAGAAAGGCTGATAGTGAAAGTCCTCATTGTGGCCTTGTTCATTGTGCCCTTGCCCATAACTTCAACATATTAATCTGAATATTTGGTCACGACTTACAAATATATAAACAAGAGATGAGATGACACTACTGGACATATTATTTGGGAGGGTTGAATTCCTTTTGGGTTGAATTCAGGTCCCCAAACAAGACTACAATTCAGGGAGACAGTAAAATGCTGTCGATGGCAGGCCTTAAGAAGTGGTGACAATCTGCCATGGTTTCATCATCCATTTTCTTATTCAACTTTATTTCATGACTGGTGATGTGAGCAAAACCAACACCACAGCCTCATGCTTGGAGGTCTTTAGCATCAGCTGACTCTGGCACATCGTGTGGCCTTCCCCCACCCCGACCCCCATTTTTTGTGGCGACTTCTTCATCAGCAGCCTAGAATGATTTCAGATTAAGACTATTGCAAATGGGCCACATGAGCAAAGTTTTGTTGCTATCACTGCCATTGCTGCCACTCAGCACTCGCCAACACAGGTGGCAGTAAAATGTTAAAAATATCAATAAAGAACAGAAGCTGGCTCCTCAACCACCAGTCAAGGGAAAGATATTTTCCTTCTAAAAGAGGACTACAGCATTTAGCCTTCTGTGCAGTCTGTGTCCCATTTCCTCCCCCTCCCCTCGCTTTCTCCTTTTTCATGATCTATGTTGCCGCTCTTACTTTGGAAACCTAGAAACTCTCTGCAGAGTATCAATCACATGTCATACTTACTCAGTACTTCATAATACACTTTGCTTAGCATACCAACTATGTTTCCTATGTGGAAGGTCAGGAGCAAAACGATGCTGCTCTGAAGCTCTGCTTGACAAATATGAAGAGCCAGCCTTTCAGTATACCTTATATAAATCTTTTGATTGTGCTAAACTACCCCAGATGTCTCAGGAAGCCTTTTCATCTGAACTGCAGTGGAGACTGGCGTTCTTCGGTAATATGAAATCTGTCTTGCAAGCCTTGAGCAATGAAGCAGATAGATTGTTTCATTTTCATTTATTTTTGAGAAAGGCAGCCAACCAATGAATGCACAAGCATAGAGGCCTATTATTTTTGGATGTAGTATTGACAGCTCAGCAACAGCAACCAAAAGAAACCACCTCAGCCCAAAAATACTTTCCCAGCTATTTGCAAACAGAATGAGAATGTCTTACCAAAGCTTGTAATATTTCAGTGTGCTTTTTCTTTAATCATTCACTGTAAGTCAATTGAAAAGAAAGGTGACAAAGAGTACAATCCAGCATATATGACGTAGCCCTTGTAACTTCAGGGACAGTTAAGCATCTACAACTATTCCCTAGATTTGGGGCAGAATCCAGTGGGGTGCTTATGCCCTCTGCCAATTCCTTTCTGCCTTGCTGATTCCCTTGCATAGCAGTAACTTCCACCAATTCTGTTCGAAAGTGGAAGGGATAGTTCTTCCACCATAGTCCTTCCCATCATCATTGTGGGATTGTCCATAGCTTTTCTCCTCCTTAAAATCAGCAACAGATCAAAAGAATAGGAGTATATGTCATTCTACACATAGATAATACTTCAAGAGCCATTCATGGGACAACTTATGTGGCCAAAGCCTGTGATCTCAAGAGCCCCTTTGTGTTTGCACAAGAACTTGGTGCAAATCAAATTGTGCATATAATCAATAGCTCCAGTTGCATGCACAAAGTACTGTCAAAAAACAGGCAGTTGTGCCAATCAGTTGTTCTAAAGCAGGGGTCTCAAACTCGCGGCCCGCGGGCCAATTGCCGGGATGGGCGGGGCACGGGGGAGGGGCCCTCCGGCCTTCAAAGCGCCGGCGGCACCCGGGCCGGCCTCCAGAAGAGCGGCCCACCACCACCACAGTGGTGGAATACTTGATGCGGCCCAGCCTCACCCAGACTCTACTTCCAGCGGCCCCCAGGTAAGTTGAGTTTGAGACCCCTGTTCTAAAGGAAGAGGAAGGAAATGGAAATAGCAAAGCCCACCATTTCCACCCCACTTAAATTATCAGCACCTGGACTTAAAGAAGACCATGCATAACTCTGCCATTTGCGACATACAGTTCTCTTTTTAAGAGGTGGAAAACTTCATAATTCATTTGAACAAACCTAAGGGCAACACAGAAGAATATCTTAATTCAGAGCTGGGGAGCAGAATATATTAAATATGAAAGGTAGGAACTATGTTACAGTCCTTCTCATGTTTCATTTTGTTTTTAAAGTTATTACATGAATGTACCTCTGGAGAATAAAGCTGGGGAAAGCAGAAATAATTTTACATCGTTTTAATGCAATAGACATTTTACATTGAAAAGCAAAAAAAGCAGAGTACTGTACTCTGAACTTTCAGTAATAACAATATACCAAAAATATATATAATCTTCAATTTCCCTTCATGTTTCTGCTGTAATGCAAGTTTACTTATGTTTGGTATCTCAGACTGCAATATGAATGGCTTAGCAGCACATCGATAGCACACCGTCATTTTTACCACAGCCTGCATTATAAAGGCGCAGACAAGATGGTTTCATGAGGTCCTGATTGCAATTCATATGGCAGTGGTACTAAAAGATTCATTATTTTTTGTACTGAAAATGGGAGCCCTAATCCAGGAACAATGCAGGAAATACTATAATTTTTACTGTCAAACTGTACAGAGAAAAAGGGGAGTGTGACTCTGTTGATACTCCAGGACCTCCCAGCAACTTTCAAAACCATTGACCATGAGAACCCTTTGGCTTGACTCTCTCAGTTGGGAGTGGGTGGTACTGGGTTGCAATGGTTCTGTTCCTACTTGGTGGGCACCTCCAGAAGCTGATGCTTGGGAGAAGCTGATGCTCCCCATGGATTCTCCAGCACAGAGTTCTTCAGGAGGCTGTTCTGTTTGACATTCCTCCAACCTGCTAACAGTGATGCTGACGATGCGAGAAGAAGAGAACAGTGGCAGGAACTCTATAGAACACTGCAGCCTGCCAGGCCTACCCAAGCAGATTGTTCAGAATCAAAACCCTTCTTGTCATCACCCCCATCAGAAAAGGTGAGAGCCAACACAGAGGTGTATGTCCCAGATAAAAATTAAAAACAACAACAACAACTAGCCAAAGAATATGACAAATGCATCCAATAAATGTGCATAAACAACAACATGAAGAATTTCAACAATATAAAATATAAATAAATCAAAATATACTATGAACAGAAATTCATCTTTAATGCAACTCTGAATCTCCAGTGCAGTTTATAGCAAATTTGTCTAATTTTCTCTTTCTGATCTTTTCTGCTGCCAAAGCAAACAAAGTGACTTTATGTGTCCCATAACTATTAATATCACTTAAAAGAATAGTTTCTGCCAAGGCATTCCTGTATCCACAAGATAACAAGGGTTTCAGGAATCTGTCTCTTGGGTCAATGTATGGATGGCAGATGGACAATGATGTAATGAACAATGTCCTCAGCATGATATAAACCACAAATACATAATCTGCACATCAGCCAAAGAGGGGGAGAAAATTGGAAGCCCCCTTCAAAAGCATCTCAGATACTTCAGTGTGGTGGTCCTGGAACTGTGCCTTAATTTTCAAGTGGGAGAGGTAAGGAAAGGCTGCTCCTTCAAAAGCTGTTCCTTCACATTTGCATATTGGAAAGGAGCTTGGAGTGGATCAGATCTTGCTTTGAGGCTGCTCCACTGTTTCTTGATCTGTAGGAATAAGGAAAAATAGCAACAAGAAGTTTAAATTTCCAATCCCAATTTCATATGACCATAAGAAGCTACTGAGACAAGACTATTGGTTCATTTTCCCAGTATCATTGGTAGTGGCTTTTCAAGGTTTCAGACAGGAACTCTTCCATCAGGACAATCCTGATGAATCCCTGATTGAACTTGGGACTTGCCCTTTGAACGCTGCAAAGATGGGTTTCCTCCCCCCCTCTTTTTTTCTCTCCTTTTCCCCCCTGCTCCACCATCCAGTACAGAAGGTGATCATGCTGGAAAGTGTTCTGCTTTACAAGACCCATACAACTAACTGGGCAACACAAATAATTCTTTAGTGTTGCTCAGCTGTTGCCTGCCTTGGGAAGAGGAAATATCAGTCTTCTCCCTTCCTCAGTGCCCCATAGAGCTGAACAGAAGTAAAGAAAGAACTGTGTGAGAAAGAATGAAAAAATATGGAGGTATCTATGGCAGACATTCACCAGGATGTGTGGAGATTTATACTTGTTACTGGGATAGGATGTGCCTGCTGGCCCTTCCCCCCTTTGTCAGCCTCTCCCTACTCAGCTGAACAAACAAGGTTTAAGAGAGCTCTGCTAGCCTAAACTTGAATGTGAGTTGAACTTTCTGCACAAATGCAGATCCTGCCTTATTAAGTCTCCTTAATCATGCAGAGAGTTCTAGTCATGTCCAAACAAATGTGAATAGAACTTCTTTCCACCCCACACTGGCTCAACATGTCAACTGAGGGCATGGAACTGGTTCACCTGAAAAATTAAGGTACAGAGCCAGCCTGCATGGTCCTATCCCATTACCCACTCTGATTCCTCACATGTTATCTGAAACACCTGAACAGGGCTTGTGTGTGTGTAATTGTGATGAACTGATGTACGATTCTATGTGATTTACAGATAGAGGGCAGGATGGGTGGTATCTCCTACTCACTTAGAAATTGTGCCCTACCCAATGCCATATAAGCCCCAGAGGTTTAGCAAAGAAGGAACAGATCCCTTTGACTTAAAAAAAGGTGTCTGTTCTTATAGTGTTATTAATTCTCAGACTAAAAACATTAGGTCGTAGCCAAATCAGTCATAATACTCACATTGACAAATTTTCAGGCTTCTGCTGATTCTAAAGTTACCATGTGGGTGGTTTTTACTGCTAGCCTGTTTCTTTTCCTACCACATCCCCTTTTGCCATCTGGACATTTTCTAAGGTCAGCCTAAACGCTAGACAATGGAATAATTCTAAATTGGAATGCATCTCAGTGAACTGATGGATGCAAATGAACAATGTTTCCTTTTTCTTTTGTTTTGAGAGACAGCAGTTTAATTGAGCTGCTTAAACAACTCCTTATTTTTCTGTATTTTACGGCAGCTTTGAACTCACAGATTCAGAAACCAATTTTTTAACAAGCTCAGTACTTCGTACTGCAAAGACAAGCATACACACTCCAAAGACACAATTCAGTGACTAAAGTGAATCAAAAACAATTATGCAATGCTATGTGTTAGGGTAACCAATTACTTCTCAGCAGGTCAAATTTCTTTCAAGGAATTATAAGAAAGTCATAATTTCTTATTACATCAGGAAATTATCTGGTGATGTATTCATTTTTGCTGGCAGGCTCTCTACTTTGAACCACACTCCAGGTAAAGTGAATAAACTACTTAGTTTTTATCCACTTCATTTCTGTTCATTTTTCAAGATTTATTTAACTATAAAGTAAATTATGACAATATTCTAGGAATATAGAAGAGTGCCGGCCTTCTCCTTCACCGAGTAGTTTCAGACACTATTGTTCATTCTCCAAGAGAGAGAAACTATGAAGTAACACCAACACTATTGTGGATCTGTTCTGCAGAAAATGACTGTGAAATTCTCTTCATTGTTTTTGTTTCTTCTGTTCTCTATTTATGTAGTCTTGTTTCTATTCATTTTCAGTGACCCTTCTGTTCCATGGTTGTCTTGACGCCAATACTTGAAATTGTATGCACTTGCCAATGAAGCCTGATGACTGACTACGGAAGAAAGGAGCCACTATGTAAGAATCACAGCTTTCAAATAGGTGACAAATGAAAGAGTTTCTGGCTGATTCTTTTCTTCTGAAATCTTCAAAGTGAGATTCTGACGTGCATCCACCTTCAGGTTGCTTTGATAAAGTGGAATCAGGATCATTTTCTCATCTGCCTTTAGATGGGACTTCAGAGGAGAAAGCACACATGTACACACACACAGCAACAGTAGAAAACTAGTGAATGCTTCTGCTACTGTCCCTCTCAGGCCATGTACTTAAGAGCAATGGCTCTAATAATCAATGAACATGATATGAACTGTTAGCCAAATGAAAATGTATCTTTACCTTACTGTCTAAGTGTTTCCCAGAATTCATATTAGAAATCTGAAAACAATGAAAAGCCCGGATCATTACTATTAATTTACACTTTGTTCCAATGGTGTGTGTAATATCTTACATAATGCAGACATTATGGAGTCCCTGCTTATGTGGTTCCAGAGCAAGTAATATTGATATAAACCAGGAGTGACCAGACTCGCTCAACAAAGCAGCCACATGGGGCAAATGTCAGATGTTTGAGAACTGAAAGACCCTAACAAGACATTGCTGCAATTATTTTGGTGGATAATCAGATGAAAAGTTTATGTGATTTGTTTCCTAGATACTTTTGCAATACACAGGCTTTTAGTACAGTTAAAAGCCAAATGGGGCCAGCTCATCCCAGTCCCTTATAAGGATGATGTGAACATGACTAGCCTAGGCAATTAACCAGCTACTTTTATTAAGATGGCAGAACAATCCAAGCATTGAGTTCAGTCCAAGGCTTTCATGCACATGTGCATATCTCCTTCATTGTTTTTAATAAAGACGTGATCATGCAATCATTCCAATGTTTGAAATGACAAAACACTTTTTAAACACATATGCAGGAAGAGAATGGGTTGGGCTGGCAACCCCAGGAGACCTGGGTCAGGGGAGGCTCCAAGTTCTCTGCAAGCTGCAAAATAAACTCAAAGACCTGCATGTCTCTCAAGCCTCAGTTTGGCCGCCCCTGATATAGAATATGCCACAAAAAGTGATACTGATAAATGCTTAGACTGGAGGGGTTTGGTATGGTACCCAGAGAGCCCAGCGTATCCCTGCATTTCTCCCTCAGTCCCCACCAAGGCACTTAGCCCCTTCTGCAGAGTGACTGAATTGCCTTGAAGTGGAATCCTGGCCTCCGTAAAATCCTTGGCCACGCCTGGCTCCAGAGATATTCACCTGGAAGCAGGCAGCTAGGAAGTAAGCAAGGAAAGAGACAAAGACAGATCTGGGTGAACCTTTTATATGTCATCTCTGGTAAGGATCAGATGCCATAAAATCAGCAATAATCATAATTTACTTTAAAAGGAAACAAAATGTATTTATTTTAAAAGAAAGCAAAATCCTCCCTCCCCCCAGGGAGAGGTCATCAGGAGGTTTGGAATGAGGAGTCACCAGTATGCTGATGACGCCCAGCTCTACCTCTCTTTTACAACTAATCCAAGTGAGGCAGTGGCTGTCCTGAACAGGTGCCTGGCCAAGGTAATAGACTGGATGAGGGCCAATAAACTGAAACTCAATCCAGATAAGATGGAGGTCCTTTGGTAGGTTTTCAGGGAAGTGATTTTGACCCTGTCCTGGATGGGGTTGCACCCCCTCTAAAGGACAGGGTCCTCAGTTTGGGAATACTCCTCAACCTGGAGCTGTCCCTGGAGGCCCAATCGCGGTGGTGGTGAGGAGCACTTTCCTTCAGCTTTGGTTGATCCATGCGCTGCATTGTAACCTGGATGATCACTGCCTAGCAACGGTTACACATGCTCTGGTAACTTCCCAGTTGGACTATTGTAATGCACTCTATGTGGGGCTACCCTTAAAGACGGTCCAGATACTTCAATTGGTTCAGAACAGAGCTGCCAGATTGCTGTCAGGGGCTGGTCTTTATTTTCATATTACACTGGCCCTCTATCAGCTTCACTGCTTCCAATTGAAGCCCAGGCCCAATTTAAGGTGCTGGTATTGACCTATAAAGCCCTAAATGGCTTGGGACCAGGATATCCAAAGGAACATCTTTCTCCCTACATGCCCACCAGCCCCTTAAGATCTGCAGCAGAGGCCCTGCTCTGGGAACCCTCCTTGAAGGAGATTAGAAGAGAACACACTTCGAGGAGGTCCTTCTCTGCAGTGGTACTCTGGCTATGGAATGTACTCCCCAGAGAGGTCTACCTGGTGCCAGCGTTGCATGGTTTTTGATGCCAGGTCAAGACCTTTTTATTCTTCTGTATTTTTAATGTTTAATATTTTAACTATGTTTTATGCTCAGTCGTGGATTATTTTGTATTATTTGGGTAAATATGTATTCATTGGATTTTGACTTGTAAGTCATCCAGAGACCCAATCCATATTGGATGGGGTAAAAATACCCAAATAAATAAATAAAATTTATAAACAACAACATAGCAGCAGAAAATGAACTAGACCTAAGATAGAATGTGTCCAGGTGAGGATGCAAGCCAACACCCAGAATTGAAGTGAATACTGTATTTCATCTAGGGACACTTTTTCAGCCAAGTAGTTTTTCTCTTTTATTACAAGTGTGATATTCTTTAAATGTATTCATATTGAAATGCTCTCTCTCTCTCTCTCTCTCTCTCTCTCTCTCTCTCTCTCTCTCTCTGTGTGTGTGTGTGTGTGTGTGTGTGTGTGTCCTCCAATTCCTAAGGATTGTTTGATCTTAAAAAGCCAATGGAAAAATAATAAACATATGTGAATCATAGAACATAAACAATTAGAAATCCCTGATCTTCCAGAATATCTGGTTAATCATAACATGCCATCTCTGATTCTCAATTGTACTTCTTTTTAATGCAAAGTTTGTGATGTTTGATCAAAAGATAATCATCAGTTTAACATCAGAAGTACAGTACACAATTTTACTATCATTTCTGTAATTTCCTGATAGCTAGTCAAAGAAAGCAAATTGCCATATATTTCTTGGTTTGGGATGATAAATCATTTCTTCCAAGCATATTATTCAGTTTAATGTACAATCTCTACAAAAGCCCAGTGCATTATGTGAACACTGTGTGCATTGTCATTCCACAAGTGATTGCTTCTTTGATCATACCACAGCTATGCCAACCCGTTTAAGGCTCTTGTCAATAGGAATAAACAAGCTCCAAGTGTTTGTCTTGGAGTGACAGCACAAAGCAGACTGCAATCAAGCCTGTGTTGTTTCCAAAGACAGCACAGTAAACAATAAAAGGTTAAATTCTAACCTTTGGTAATATGATAAAGTGTTGTTTTGTTAAAAAAATGCAAATGTATTCACTTTTTGACTTTTCATTATACAAAAAGCCTATTCAGTGTACCATTCACCACCTCCCCAAAGTGTAAGACAGTCAGAACACATTCAGACTGGCTAATAGAGGGCCACTTTCTTAAATCTCTCTCCCATGTCACAATGAAAGCTCAAGATGGCTTTCTTCCTTTCAAAATAAAAGCAAATACAGCAGATTCACACAGATAAGAGAGGTCACTTTTCATAATTCCAGATGGTTTTCAAGCCTGATACACATTGTCCCTACAGTCTTCCATGAGCCAGAAGCTTCAACCATCTAGCTATCTAACACTCCCGTACCAGCTTTCAAATATGTCCAAATGCTTCTATTAGCAGTTACTCCCTTCATCCTGTCCAAAAGTTTCAGCACACAGATCTGCCTGGTCTTTCCGAGGGGCACCTTATCAAACAGACTATATCAGAAGCTATAATGCGAGTCAGAAGCTGGTTCCAGGAGCTTTATCTGACTGTTTGGTCATTTTGTGCCTCTGGTTTTCAAGCTCTGGCAAAACTCTTTATCCAAATCATTTTAAGTGTATAAAAGTCAGTAAGGAGGAAAGCAAACAAAATGGTTTTAAAACCAAATACACGCCAATTTTATGTACCTTTGGTAGCTATTCATTATCTGAATTCAAAGGATTCACAAAGGGGAAATTTCAAATTTATAACCATAGTAATATAGTGAAGTATTAATTCTGAATATTTCATCATGTTCATTCTGTATATTAATGACATTAGAGTATAATATGCAATCTGCAATCTGGAGTAAGTAAAATCACATAACTGATCTTGGAAGCACATGTCAGGATTTGATATGGCTGCTAAAAGCCTGCCATTGTAAGAGCAGCTTTAGATGTAAGGTGGGATTCCTGATCCGATCAATGCCAATGGGTCTGTCCTTTGGGGATACACTTTAAAATGCTAATGTTTGCCTTTCTTGAAGGTACTTCTTTTGGTATTGAGTTCAACCCTATTGTGTCCCTAGCATACTGTATCTATGACCTCCCCATGTGATCGCCCACCTTTCTCCAAACTTGTGTATAACTAGTAGGTTATAAACACTTTGTGTATAGACTCCTATTACGTGTAGGTAGTTCCTTCAGGGGCTGCCTATATGCCACATAGATCTCCTGTATGTCTAAATAAACTGTAAATGTTCTTTTGATTGGACACCCCCAGCATACTTGCTCTCTCTAGTTTTCTTGTCACACATTAGCACACTTAGTAGCTTATAACATGCAAGGTTCAAGCAGTTCTCTCCATGTAGCTCACCACTGGAGCAAATACTCCCTGTTTTTACTACATTAGTGAATTCTATTAGTTGAGAGCCTCAATCTTTAAATGTTTAGATCTTAGACTTTAAACTGAAATGACTGCAATTCTTCTAGGTATGTTTATCTCATTAGGCTTGTCAATTAAGTTTGCAAATTTGTTTTTCCAATAAAATTGTAGAATTGATTTTGCCATGATTTTCAAAGTCATTTGTCAGAATAAACAAGAGAACAAATATTTTTGTAGGTGCTGTCATCTAAAAGCTTGCATGACTGATAGTATTAAAAGGAAGACAGTTGTTATACTTTTACAGAAGTTGGATGATTTTTTGAAGGGTCAACAGTTCATTAATCCAAACATGGTTTGTTTGGGCTTTTTAAAAGGTGTTCATGGGACTGCAAAGTCCCCCTTTCCACTGATGAAAGTCATTCTGTTATTCGTTTCCATGATTCCATGAGTACTCTATAGGAACACTGTACATCAAAGCAGAGTTAGAGTTGAGTTTTTCTGTTTGGTTTGGGGCTATTTTGCTTCTGAGAGTCTGAGGCAAATTTGGAACTTTTGAGAAAAACCAAAGAAGTTCTTCTAAACAACCAAAATATTGTATTCTACATATGTTCAGCCAAGAAGGTCAGAAGTCAGTCATTATTGCCACCCAATGGATCCCTTTGAGCATCTGAAGGTTTATTCATTTCCATACAGTAAACTCCACCAGCAGTTACAACACTGAGTCAAATCTTCTTTCTGAACACATTTTAAACTGCTTCCAGATTAATTCTGTAATTCTGAAGGCTGATTTGATGAAAATGGAACAAAAAACTGGTCGCATTTAAATAACTGGGCTTCTGGATCATCTCATGCATGCACACATGTGTATGTCTTCTGAGAAATGTAAAATGACAGCCACCAATGCCATTGTAGTGCTCTGGTAAACTTAATTGACCATTAGCCAAAAAATACATCCCATCCCTTGAAAACCTCAAATGAAACTGTGAAATGGAAATTATTGTATCCTTAGAGATCATATAAATTAGTAACATACTTTAAGTTGTAAGTTGAAAACACCAGATATGGAATGTAAACTATATCTTGTTTTGCTGTTTATTCAGAACTTCAAGTTGGAAAGTTCAGTTTAAGTTGAGAATTTTAATAAGGTTTTTTTTCTTTTTTCAAATGGTTGACTCATTTTGAACTTAACATGAAAGGGATGTAACAGCATAACATGGAGCATTGTAAGATGCTCTCCTTCTATTCAAGGGTGCGATTTATGTTCTCTGCAGTCAGCAAGGAAGTCAGATCAGTATTGTGACTCCAGCTGATCCTATAAAGCTACATAGTTTGGAAGCAGTTATCCATTCTCTCCTTATTTTGGGGTACAGTGACTATAAATTAGTAGAACAGAAATTCAGCCTTACTTTTAATTGAAGTTCACATGTTGGTATAAGGCTCTAAATCAAAAAGTGAATAAAAAGGGTTCCAAACAGAAACTAAAATAAAAAGAACCCTAGGTTGTATTTCCTTTTCATAAATGAATTAGCCAGTTCAAGTTTCAACAGAATAAAGGCCTAGCATTCCAAGCATGCCCCAGCTAAGAAGCTGGGGCATGCTTGGATTGTGAGCCTTTTTTCCATCTAAATCTGCATAGGACTACACTATAAATATTTTTTTAAAAAGGCAAAACAAAGAACACTGATAAATTCTGTCTTAAAAGGAAGGTGTGAAATTTCTTCTAAACTCTTTTAAACTGATTTCTACTGAAACCCATGCATATTCTAAAAGCATTTACCCTTTAGGATATTAATGGATTTTTGTATACATATTTTTATTTAGCTGTATGTTCTACCTTACTGTATGTTCTACCTTATTTGAACAATTAAGGATACAGTCCTATGCATGTTTAGGCAGGACAAAGTCATATCACTTCCAACATGTCCCGGAAAGCAGGACTAACTGGATAATCTTGGAATTTGTGGACCTTCTTTCTATCTAAACTTGCATAGGATTACTTGTTGAATCTATCTGAAATCTGGATCCTAGTTGAAGTTTGGGTAGACTGGTTTCTCATTCTTATTGCACTTGCTATGGGAATTAATATTTATTTTTTTATTTTTTTATACATATGTGTATAACTGCCGAAGCCTTCCTAGGCAGCTTACAATACATAAAACATATTAACAAAGTAAAACACATTAAAACCAATTAAAATACAATGAATTAAAACATCTATAAAAGCAATATAAAAAGGGCCACGGCATTCAAGCTACGTGTTAAAAAAAAATCTTTAAAAGGTATGTCTTCGCCAGGCACCAAAAGGAAAATAAAGATGGCGCCAGGCGAATTTCTCTAGGGAGGGAGTTCCAAAGATGGGGAACAGCAGCTAGCTGCTATCCTTTTCATCTCCCTGAGGAGTGGTTCTTGTAGAAGGACCTCTGGAGCTGATCTAAGGGTATATCTTACTGCTTATTCTGTGGGTGTGGTGTAAGGATTTTTTTTTTCAATATTAAGAACATCAAGTGGGTTAGTAAAATGCATACATATAATGAAATGGGCATTTGGTCCAGAAATCCATATATTACCAAGGGAGTTGCCATGTGTGTGCGTGAACTCCTCTACTTCCCAGTGCTTTCAGAGTTGAACTCAATTTTGGTGTTATCAACATTCTATCATTCCCTGTCAACTAAACAGCATCTAAGCTCTTGACCTCAGCAGAAAAGAGAGAAAGGGTAGAAAATAGCAACAATTATCTACTCTTCAAAAACAGGAGGAGTGGAACTGAAGGGTGCTGCAGAGGATGCTGTTTGCTTCATACCTGCCAAGATATAGTCCCTAATTGTACTTTTCAGCATGACAAAAGGCCACTTAAAAAGAAGCACTGCACTTTAATTCTTCCATGAATACAGATTTTATAGTGGTGTCCTACAATTAAGGTTCCCTCACTGTTTCCATTATAAAACCATTTGCAGGGAAGTTAGTGCCATATCCTGGCTATTTGAATGAACACTCAGAGAGTCGAGAAACATTTTTTTAATTAAAGAAAGGGAATGGCTTAGCATTCAGCTTTGACTGAAGGTATCCCTGCACTTGATTTAGAAGATAAGTTAGAACAATGCTTTTCAGTCACACTAATGTTGCATAATAATAGTAAGGATGTGCCAAAAATTCAGATGGGGGATTAAAATCCAACTAATTGCCCAGCTTGACCCACTGTATTGCAGCCTGTCAACCTAACATTGGCACTAACCCACTCTGATGTGAGTCAAGCAAGCAACATTATCCTCCACTTTTAAACAGGCCTAATTTTTAAGTCACTGAAATCTGAGTAAATTCCAGCCATAATTTGCACAATTTGCATAAATTCTGGCCACAGTTTGTGTAAATTGGCCAATAATTTACACAAATTTCTCTAATATTTAAAAAATACAGTCCATGACTAATTTTAAAAGTGAAAGCTGCAAACCCTAACCTGAATCTCAACTGCAAACATAATTTCCCAATAGTACCCATGCAACTTTTCAGAAAAAGCTGTGTACTAGAGGTATATCCTGGCAGCTCAATTTTCTGCCTCAACTGAGCCAAATCTAGTCCATTTAACATGTGCTGGGGATGAGACTTTCCAAACCCTCACCCTAATCCAAAGCTGAACCCTAAACCTGTCAGTACCTGTGTCAAACCTGTGTTTTTTCTTGGCAGCTTGCTTTTTCTTCTTTATCTGAGCCTGTTCTTGGCCCTTAGACATGTCCAGGGACTGACATTTCCAAGCCTAACCTGACATTTTCTGATCCTTACCTGAAGCTCATCCCTACAGTAACTGCCAGTAGTACACACACTTGTGCATCTTTTTCAAAAAAGGTAGCAGTGTCCCTTTTTTCTTTTTTCCCCTTGATTTTTCTTTCTCATCTGAACCAAATCTAGGCCCTTAGATATGTGCACACTGATATTTTCTGAACTAAATACCCTAACCTGAAGCTTATAACCAACACTAGAATTTAGAGAATCAGTTCTTAGATGTTTAGATGTTTTTCATGGTTTTTGAACACTATATTTATCACTTCTTTGCAGTTTGTTGCTTTCTATTACTCTGTATTCTTTTTGATAAGTGCACTGCATGGTGTTCTTTTAAATCTTAGTATTTTAGGGTTTGCAGCTTGCCTAGAAAACACCCCTTATTGGGAAGATTAAAACAGAAACGAATAAACATATGCATATCAGTATTGTATTGGATAGAGGCAAAGAACCTGGAACTTAATATAGACAAGATAGCAGAGTTTAATGTACATCTTAATTTTGATAGGATTGCTGTATTGCCAAGACTGGCTGGGATGTAGATTTAATCAAGCTTACTCTAAATAAATGAGAGATAAGTTGATAGGAATGGGTTATCGTGTGACTCTGTGTGACTATGTCTGGATGAGCGAAGATGTGCATTTTGGGGGTGGAAATCAGTGGGATTCCCTGACCTTGGCTTTCTGGATTCCAATTTGCTTTGTTCTGGTCCTGAGTCCCAGTTGCTGGTGAAGATGCCCAGCAACCCTCTTCTGCACCACATGCAGCGCCTTTGTTTGTGCTGCTTCAAGTGATATGGAAGAAGGCTACTCGTGCAGCACTGTCTCCGAATGGATCCCTGTGTGAATGCTTTGCAAGCAGAATTCCTCTTCTGCAGCACATGTAGCGGCCTTTCTTTGTGCTGCTGCAGATGAAGAAGGAGGTTGCGGGTCATGCAAACTTTATCCACTGAGCATTCATGGACTTCTTGGCTTGGTTTACTTTCTAAGACCAAGCCAAGCATGAGAAGAAATCTGTGAATTCTAAGACAGATGGATTCTGCTGAACTTTGTCCCAGTCCATTTCTGGATCCAATCTACTATGAAATAATACCCTGAAAAAAATGATACATGAGTGCAGAATGTTTCATCTCACAAGAATAACCTCTGCTCCCATACTTGTGATCCCTGTGATCCCTGTTTGCTTTGTGCAAATCTTAGATCTGTGTGAACCTCCTTAAATTAGTGCAGTCTCCTGAAATTTGCACAAATTTCTTCCACAGACCAAAGCAGGACTGCTTTTAGTCCACTGAAGGTACATTCTTATGGATGTTTATGCAGGAAAAAGTCATCTAACTCACAGCATTCCCCACACAGCCATGCTGATTGGGCAATGCTGAGACATGTAGGATTTTTGTTCTTTCTAAGCATGCATAGGATTTAGTTCCAACGGGCTCTTAAGATGCCTTTCATTGGCTCAATTATTGTGCTTTATTTGGCACATGGAGGGAAGGCTGTACTTTGCTCAGGCATCAAATAATTTCTGTTACTTTTCTCACATGCCAATTCAAATGTATTGTGTCTCTGAAGGGAGCCCACAAATTAAAAATATTTAAATAGGATGACCAAAGCTGGGCAGAAGAGAAAAGAGTCTTGTACCCATATTGACACTTCCCTTCAATGGCAGATGTGAAGGTGAAATTCAGGCATTACAACCTCTATGGCTGTGGGAATTATAATTATTAAATAAGTCTTTAGGCAGAACTTCTGAGAAAGAAAATCCTGTGCTTTGGGCTAAATGTGGTTACATAGCAGACATTTTCAACTTGGGTCAGTGCAAATTTCAATGCAATTGCTTAATCAAGTACTGGGAAATGGAATTACTGATGACAGAGGCTGATGATAGTTCAACATTTTAATTGCTCAGGTACTAGGCTTTGTGGCATCCTTGACTATAGGAGGTAATTCAACAGATAATCATCTTTCAGTCATTCTCTATTCACCTGACAGAAAAGAAATATGACTTTTTTCTGTTTATTTGATGATTATTACGATACTAGATGGGAAACAAATGTTATGGCATAAATAGGTTTTTATGAATATGTTTCCAAATAGTACATGTTTCCAAAATATTATATTACATTAAACAAATGGCTAACCATTTGTAGAAGTATGTGTTTTGTTATATCAGTAAACACTAAACCACTGCTCATCAGTTAAAGTTTTTACAGCTCTCTATAATTATAATATAGTATGTTAATTCGGACATCATTTTGTCCACACCTAACTTATAGCTTTTCAATTGCAGGTAATCCTTTATTCTGGAAGATGGCTGAACAGAAAGCATATCATTGCCCTTTCCTCTGTGACTTGCACTTCAAGACTTTTGCCATGTCTCAGTTGTCTCTTCTCTAAGATAGAAATGGTCCAGTTCTTTCACCTTTTCCTCACTGGACATGTTTTTCATACCCTTGAATGTCTCCATTGCCTTCCCCTAAGTTTCTTCCAGCTTGTCTGCCTCTTTCTAATTACTGCTGTCCTGAAAATCACCACAAACTGAGAGACATTCACCCTCAACAACAACAACAACACACACATCTCCTTGGTGTTTTCTGCTGCTTTCAGGGTGGGGAAGAAATTACCCTGAAGTGTTCAGAAAACTCTTTTAAACAAACTGACCTGGGACAAGGGAGTGCCTTGAGTCACCACACTGGAATACAGTGAGGTTGCCTGACATTTTCTTTCTTTTTAAACATTTTAAACGTTCCTATCCTGTGCATCTTGCAGTTCGAAAGCATGCAAATGCAAGTAGATAAAAAGGTACCACTTTGGTGGGCAGGTAACAGCGTTCCGTGCACCTCGGTGTTTAGTCATGCCAGCCACATGACCACGGAGACGGTCTGCGGACAAACGCTGGCTCCCTCGGCTAGGAAACGGAGATGAGCACTGCCCCCTAGAGTCAGGCATGACTGGACTTACTGTCAAGGGGAAACTTTTACCTTGACCTTTATCCTGTGCATAGGAAAAGTCATTGAACTTATTCTTTCTAAATATGCACAGAATAGGATCTTTAAAAAGCCTAAGGCAACTTTGCTCCAACCCCAGCCCAAGTTAGCTGTAACACTAGTAGTTTCTTCCCTGCAGCTTCTGGCCAAAGACCTCCTAACTCCAGGAGCATTCTGCACCCAGAAGTAGCAGGGAAGAAGAGAAATCTATTGTGACCTTCTGAAATCTGAAAAGTGTTGCTGGATCAGTGCAACGGTGTTTGTATCCCAGCTTTCTGCTCTCACTGCTACCATCACTGTGCCTTGTGGTAGTGACACTAAGCTCACCCAGTCCCACAATGCAAGGCGTATGAGGAAAAGAGAATACAGCAGCAGCTTGGGTTCTGCCACTTAGTGCTGTGTAAGGAATCTCATTTGTTTGTGGGGGATCCACCAGATTTCTTCAACTTGGGTTCCCAAACTCCAGCCCTAAGCCCTCCTCACACAGAATGTTCACCTGAGCATTGGACAGGGGTAAATCGAAGTAAGTCCATGAAGTTCTATTTTGCACAAGCACTCACACACATGCTGTGCAAGCAGAGTTTTGCTTCCATGCATGTGACTTGAGGCTTTGCACACTCTCTGTACTTTGCACAAAGAATTATATACTTTGAGCAATTGGCCCTATCATGAAGCATAGCTCATGGTGGGGATGTATATAGTGGTGATTCCACTTGTCATTCAGGTCACATATTTACTGAGAGAACATGCTGCAGTCTCTACAGATAAAACAAGAAATGCCACATCAGGAGGAGTGAGAGAGAAAGTCCTGTCATACTAGTGAAATCCTGTAGCATGATGATGGATTTAAGCCACAGAAGCGATGTAGTTAGCACACATTGGCTGAATGTATGCTCTGTAGGTACATTATAGTTCCTTCCTGTTTAACTGGGTATTGAATTTTCTTGTACATTGCTTTAAATCAAAATATGCTATCAAATTGAAACGTAAGTTGGGATGGAAGGAAATGAATTGTTTTCCCATTTCCCCAAAGCCTCTGAGATTCTCTGAATCCTTTTTTTTTTTTTCAAAAAACATCTAGCTATCATGCCATTTTTTTCAAATATTTACGTCTTAGCTGTAGAATCTACAACAGCAAGTTAAAGTCTATCATGAGACATTACTAACAAGAAAACAGTATTTTAAATCAAGACCTCATGACAGGTCATTTTTTAAAAATGAAGATGGATCAGGAAATAAAACACAGGCTTTTTCAAGAAAGCAAGATTTGTTAGCACTGGAAAGAAATTGGTTGTTTTCTTCCTTCTTCTTACATTCACCATACAGAATGACTTTAATATTATTTTATTTTACCACTTTTAAGGGCAAATTATGTCTAAAGGACTAAACATGCAATCCAGTGTGCTCCAAGACAGATCCTATGGATGACCTTGGTGCAGGAACTCCAAATATTCCTATGCCCTCCCCCGGATAATGAAGGCCATAGGATTGGACCCTAATGTACCCAAAGGTTAGGTGGCATTAAATAATGAAGTGTATAATAATTTCAGTTGCTTTGTTTGTCTGCTTGCTCTCTCCCATTGTAGTGTCACTGTGTGACACCACTAAAAGACACTATAAATTATTTAACAACCATGCATTGATAGTTGTTGTTCTGAGCTAGGAAATAGCTTTAAAACAATCCTTCTTTTGCCAATCACAAACCTGACATTCTAATGTCATTTTCACACCATTATAGTCAAGGTTGTGTCGGTACTACCATAATAAAGACTTATTTTCAGAGGTTTATAGCACACTCATAAAAATATGCTTGGAAATGAAAATTGGCATGTGGTGCTGAAGTCCCAAGTTATTTTATTTTATTTATTGCACAACAAAAAGTAGTGGTCCAATATTCACCCCCTCCCATAGGTATTTTAATTACTCTCTTGTGAAACTAATTTATTACTGAGAGTTGTTGCCTAATTTTAATCTCTTGCCCTAATCCAGAGGTTCCTAACTGCGGACCATGGACAGTAGAAGTGGTCCACACAAAGGTTAAAAATCAGTTCAATATATTTATATTGGTCCTACACTGCTTGCTTACTTGCTTGCTTGCTTGTTCTCCTAACAATGGATGGATGCTGTTTTCACCACATCAAACAGCCTAACAAGGCTCTGGCCTTGGGCCCATAGTTTTCTTGTTATGGTTCTAGTGCAGCCTATATTTCCCTTCAACATTTAATGTCAATGTTAATGCACCTTTTCAGAGACTTGGCCTAACCATTGTGATTTTCATAATACAATTTGAGAGGAGAAAGCAGTCCTGTTACATTTATAGCCAGCCTTCTTTTCTTCCAACATGCTGCCCACAGCAACTTACATTCTCTTCTTCCTCTGTATTTACCCCTCACAACAGCTCTGTAAGGATCTGGCTGAGAGTTTATGGTTGGTCTGGAATCATCCAGTGAGATTCACAGCCAAATGAGCCCTAGAGCCTGGATCTTCTCAGTCCCAGATCAGCAGATCCATTTTAACCAGTAGAACAAAAGTAAGAAACCATTAAATGGCCCAGTGAGGCTTCTAATGATGTTTAAGAGGTTTACAGAAATAAGTTTGAGAACTCCTGAATTTCTCTCTGTGTATACATTTTAAAGGATAAAAGGATAATTCCGTGAGTACTCTGCAGATGGTAGGACTCACTGTGCCTAATACTCCATATTTCTTCACATTTTCCCTGTTTTTCTGAAGGACAATGGCACATGACTGCCCTAGTCATACAAACTCTAAGTCATACAAACATTGAAATGACCTTACATTTCACATACCTGGCATTGTAAATTGCTTTACTTGTAAGTGGTAGTTGTTTTAATCAAGAAATCTAAAGACTGACTTGCACAAAAATGTCACAATAAATCCTACATTAAGTTCTGCATTTTCATTTTCAAGAATCAAATGTAAGTGGCAAATACAATTTCCAAAAGAAAAGGCAATCTTTTGACCTTGGTGATTCCAAGAGGTTTCCAACCTGAACCATGAAGTTTGCATCTTTAAATGGATGTCTCAGGGCAATGCCCTGAGAAAAGTTGAATGTATAAGTCTGGAAGCAAGACTTCTGTTGCTGTTGTCATCATCACTGGAAAAGGATCGGAGACTGACATAAGCAGTAAGACATACCCTATATTCAGATCAACAAAGCTGAGGTCCCCCAACTAATCCAGCCTAGCCCTAGATCATAACTTTGTATCAATGAAAATGTATCACACTGAAACCTGCCTCCATACTAATAATTCATCTGTTCAATGGGAATATATATGAACACATGGACATGAAGCTTGGTGAGTGTTGTTATGTGGGTGGGTATTAAATACCATTTTCAAATTCTGTTCCCTATTCTCACTGCACCTCGTTTTCGTTTCCTTTTCCTTTTCTTTATTCCCAACATCTTTTTCTCTTGCCTTTCTCAGTTCTGCACATGGCCTTATATATATTCTTTTGTCGGGTCTGCCTGCAGCCCCTGTTATAGATAATCCCTGTGGCCAAACTCCCGATGGAAAGAACCTTGCCTTTGTAACATTAGCAGGAGGCAGCCATGTCTTCAGTAACAGCCATTTATCAGACATCCTTGACTCTTTCCATAGATATGTTAATTGCTCAGCATGAAACATCATCTAAAGTAAAAATAAGGCAATTGGTTTCATGGCTGAAATGCTGACATTGCAAAATCTCTCCTTTCCTCTAAATCAGAATACAACCAATTCAAATTTCCCATACAACTTTTAAAATCACTTTGTGTATGTATGTGGTATGATAGGGAACATGGGACAATTCCCTTCAATTCATATTCAGATGAAGAATACACTATATCTCTCCTTTGCTGTTTCTTCTTCCTCTACTGCAAGGCTGTTAAACTGCAAGAATTAGCTCTTCTAACACTTGGGGGACACTTTCCAATGGTGTCTGAGGTCAATGGTGTCTGAGGTCAAAGAGATGCATTGAAAGCAAAAGGGGCAGGGCATAAACACCTTCAAAGTGCCTGCAGATTCCCAGTGAAATTTCTTGCAGCTGGTAGCTGATCATTTGGAGAGGCAGTGCAACGTTTTCCAATGGAGAGAAACAATTGGTGGTGAGGGCAACAAAAAATTGGTGGTGAGGGCAAACAGGTGTAGCCATCTGAAGAATCCTGCAGGGTCAGCTTGGGACCCCTGAAAGGCTGGATTTCCCCCCCCCCCACCCCAGGTCTAAGGTTCTGCATGCTTCCACCACCAATTACTATGAAATCCATCTAATCA
Organism: Varanus komodoensis; assembly: GCF_004798865.1. Classification (NCBI taxonomy): domain Eukaryota; kingdom Metazoa; phylum Chordata; class Lepidosauria; order Squamata; family Varanidae; genus Varanus; species Varanus komodoensis. The sequence continues at coordinate 13,076,281 of NW_025335505.1, read as the reverse complement.
GTAAAGGGAGCGATCCAATGCCCTCTGCCCTGGTGGCACATGTATCTCTGAACACAGAGACCTACATTCCTGCAGTGCAAGGAGTGACAAATGGCAGCAGCAGAGTCTTGTGGCCATCTAGATGAGCCATCAACTCCAAAGTCCACTGAAACCCATAGAACTTACTGTTAAGAAAATGTGTGGGAGATCAGGATGTTACATGATGAACATGCACATGGCTATACCTCTGTCTTCCTTGAGTTCAGTAATTCAAGCAGGGGAGATTCTGGAAACCTCTAACTCTGGGGAAAAGAGCCAGTGTGATGTAGTGGTTGAGAGTGCTGGACTGGGATTCAGGATCTCTGGATTCCAGCGCCCACTCAGTCATGAGATCTACTGGGTGGTTAAGGGCCCTTCACTGTCTCTTAGCCTGACCTACCACACAGAGTTGCTGCTGTGAGAATAAAATGGAGAGGAGAACATTGTAAGCCACCTTGGATTCCTTGAAAGTGGGAGAAAGAAAGAATATAAACACAATTTAATAATATTCATGTTTTCCTCTTTGGTTACTGCTTTTTAACATAACATAACATCGACAGTTTTCTCAGTCCAATCCTCAGTTCAACAAAACAATAGAATATCAAGAGATCTACTTGGAGCTCTTGTTACAACATTTCAATCATTAACTACAAAACTGGAAGAAAATGGTGACTGGTAAGGCACACCAATACATTCAATCAAAGCAAAGGAGACATAGGTTGAATTCATACATTTCAATTTGATTGTTTTCCATTCTGATTGCTCTTTCAGCCAAGGTTTTAACCTGGGAGTTCTTGCACGCTGAGCCTTCAGCTGTCCGTCCAGGTACAGTGTCTAAAGAAACTTGTTTGGCTGAGATCTATAAGGCTGGATTCATATGGTGGGGAAGGAGAGAAAGAAGGTGAATAGCATGGCATGCGTCATAGACTGGCCACAGAATTTGTGCAGTGGAGTTTGGGATCCATTTAGGGTCACACTTTAAACCACTTTTGGGGGAGGTGTTTTGTGTGCATGGAGGGGGAGGGATCTTTCACAGTGCAATTTGCCCTTTATTCTAGTGATAATGCAGACTTATTTGTGCAATGAGTTGAGGGTGAGGGAAGAACCACTGATCACACTCTGATGTGGCTCTATAATGTCACCATAAAGCCACATCATTTTGACCAGGTGGTACCAAAATAATACCAGACTTGCTGCATGGTTCCTTATTGGATAGTTCACAGAGCCAGCCAGGAGATGAACCCTATTGTTTTAAAAATCACACCAATTTAGCTATCCATTTATGTTCATCCAAAGAATTTGACTCAGTTATGACTCTAATCCTTTCACTTCCCACTTCCATTCCCCAAATCCTGCCTTGTAGTAGTAACACTACCCTTTCCCTAGTCAGACAATTCAGGCTTACATATTTTGTTTCTTTTATACTCAGTTACCTGTACCAAGTACTTGTCCCTTTGAGCTTCCACAGTGTTTGTCACTCTTCTGTTTTCCTTATTTATGCATTTCATATAAATCCCACCATTACATTGAAATATGAGAATCCAAGTGGCCAAAAATGTTGCTAAATATGGACATATGTCCTTCTACCTTACAAAAATCTTATTTCCCCCATACAGCTCTTCCATCTGAAGTGTTCTGTGACAGCATTCTTCTCCCTTGAAAGACCTCTCCTGGCATCAACTTTGCTTCTTCATGCTGTGTCCTGTCCACTGAACCAAGGATCTGAATGTTTTACTAATAGATTAACATGCAGGATATTGTTAGTAACTGAAAGGAGTGACTCATAAAAATGAGCTCCCTTAATTAGTTATTCACAGGAAGATGTAGATTAAGCAGGGCTTGAGGGCTTCCTTTCTCTATCTTTACCCCTGCCATACCCAAGAGCCTTCAGATCAAACTATGGCACAGGAGAATGAGAAGGTGGGAAAGGCAGCTCCAGCTCATTAGTAGAGGCTGTTCATACTCGTTCCCACTAGCGAATACCCTTGTTGTTTAAGTAGTTGACAAACAAGGAATGCCTGTTGAGCTATTGGAGCAATCCCTGGCTTCTCTTGCACTAGGAATCGGAAGAAAGCCCTTAAGGGAGCAGGGAAAGGGGAGGTTGCAGAGGCAGATGCGAACCCAAATGACTCTGAACATTTTGCATATACTTGCTTAGAATTTTCACAGGGGCTTAATTCCTTTCGGGATAAATGGAGAGATGCCCCATCCCTTTGTGGTCTGATCCTTAAGCTGTGGACTTGCACTGCACATACTGCAATGTACTTCTATGTGTGGGGGTGTTAGGCAGAGGGATGGACAACTTGTAGACTTCCAGATGTTTTGTGCTGCAATTTCCTTACCATTGTCTATGGAAGCTTGGGCTGATGGTAGCTGTTGGCCAAATCTTTTGGAGGATCACAAGTTTCCCATTCTCTAGACAGGGGGACATACTGAATGTTTCTGCCACTGCATTCTTCAGATTGCAATGTGTCCACTATGTTTTCCATGCTCCCAGAACATCAGGATAAAAGTGATTGCTTTTGTGAAGGTCAGGGGAACCAGAGTGAGTATCTTTGTTAACTTCTAGAACCAAATTACTAATAAAGAAAGACCTAGAACAGAGGTTTAAAAGATTGATACAAATACAATTAATGAAAAGATTCCCCCCCCCGCCCACCCTAGTCTTGCCCCCCCCGCCCACCCCGCCCACCAAATGAAGCAGAGGCAGAAAATGATGTAGGTAATGAAAATAAATATAAAGGGAGGAAATAAGAGAGGGCAGGACTAAACCTGAAACAAAAATCCCCTTGAAGATAACAAGGAGAGAGAGGAATTATAATAATACCTAGCATTTATGGAGTTTGTTTCATCTTCAAAGTGTTCTGCAAATATGTAATCCTCATGGGACCCTTGTGAGGCAGGTAAGAGATTAATATTCATTTTTTAAAGCATGGAAAAGGAAGGCATAAGACAGAGTTAAAAGGAGTAGCATGCTATGGCAGGTACTTATAAAGCTTTCTGTCTCTGGAGCTATGGTTTAGTGATTGAAAGGACAGCATGTACACTACGGAAGCAGCCCAAAGCATCTATATGTTACAACTTTTCCTATTCGTTTGCAGGTGGTTCAAAAGAGCCTGACTGGGCAAGCTATGGAGTGGGATTGGTCTGAGGGGAACTTTAATCATATTTGGCATCCTACTAGGCTGATGCCTGCTATGGTTGAAGATGGGCAGATCAAACAATACCATTCTTGCGAGGATTGTCTTTTTATTGTATCAAGCCAATGCAATACTGTTTCCATGCAAGTTTACATTAAAAACACTACCCTAATATTATGGAATAAAGGGTGCATTAAAGATTGAATCACTATTAACACTAGAGATGGGCAAACATACTCTGCATGAATCTGTTATTTACTCAGAAAGTAACCAATTATCCATGAAAGCTTGGGCAAGAGTTGTCCTTTAATACAAAATCCCATTCCATGGATACAGGTTTTTTGCACTTGCACAGTGTTAAGGTGCATCTTGGGTGCTCTAGTGTGAAATCATATAGCCTAGCATGGCATCATACATCACCTGTTGTTTGGGTGCTTTCTGTTTCTTTGTTTTTACATGGCCTGCCTACTTAATGATGTTATATGGTGTTTTCCCATTGTCATGTTTCACTGTTATGAAGTCCAGAGTCCTCTTCCTTCTCAGAGAGAGATGTTGCAGCAGTGACTACAAGGAAGCAGCCAATGAGACTGCTTGAAGTAATCGCCAGGGGAATCTGCTGTTAGAACAACTGAAAATTTAGGACAGAAAACTCTGTATTACTTTACCTTTCATAGTCCAAAGTTTGCAACCCATTCCCAACTTAATGGGATTAAAACTATACCATTGAGCTAGGCTTACTAGGAAGGCAAGCATTATAAACAGGTAACCTCTGACGAATGAGACATCTAAATGCTTTCTGTTGGCCAGAACTTTTCTGCAGGAATGGCCACAGTGACAAGCATGCAGCCAAAGCATTGGTTAGAGTTCTTCCAGCCAATACTTCATTGGAGAACAGCATCACTTTATGAGATAACAATGGGGATTCATTGCCTACTGCTTACTGATATTGGAGAAATCAGTAACAGGCCTAAATGAGTACAGATTGCTAAGAATCCAAACCATGGATACTACAACAGACTGTTTTTCACCAAAGTCATATGGATTCTTTGGTTTTTTGTTTTCCTACTTTCCGTAATTCTATACAAATTTAGTTGTAAAAATGGAGTAGATAAAAGACATCAAACAAAAACGTGCATTTCTCCCATATGCTAGAACATGAAAATATACATTTGGGTGGGGCCTATATATGTTGGGGGATTTGTGCATCTTCAGGAGTGCAAATTTGTGCATCTGGAAATTGTGTATATGTCTGTGCATGCATTTGTGCAAAATACTACTGAGTCAATTGGGTCAAGGGCTGCATGAAACTTAGTCATGGACCACATGCAGCCTTCAGGTCACAACTTTCCAGCTCCTGACCAAAATGCAACACAGGTGCATGTCCACATAAAAGAGGTCAGAGATGACTTATCCTACACCTAGAAGGCCTTCAGACATCTACAAAATGCATCTGGGATCAGGGAAATGGCTGCCAGCTTCCAGCAGGCACAGCTTAGTTCATGCCACTAACCTCTTTCCACATAAACTTTTTCCTGTTGGAGGACCTATTTGTTCAATGTGATAGAATACATATTTTGCATGCAGAAGGTCCCAGGTTTGATCCCTAGACAGCCATTGCCAGTCGTTCCTAACAATACTGGCTTACACGGGCCAATGGTTTTAATATAATGCAACTTTCCATGCTCCTATGTACACAATTTCATGGAAAAGTTGGATAGTGAGAACCTGCCCACAGATTCTCTAAAATATGATACTTAGTGTAGCAATCACTAGTATGTGCCATGGCCTTTTCAAAGATTGAGATTAGCATCTCTCTTACAATTGCATAACCAGCAGCAAAGGGCAAAGGCGTCAAAGAAGCACTGATAAACTATCATTCACAGCTCTGATGTCAAGATGAATTTAAAGATTTTACAGCTTCTCCTAACAGGCTGTGATGTTCACATTATGTAGTAAGGAAGCCTTTTCAAGTAGCATTGGATAAGTAGGATTATGTACCAGCAAAGTCACAACCGTTGCTGCAGAACAAATCATGCCATTTCAGGGGTTACATATGGGTGACTGAGAGCACGAAGACACAGAATGAAACGTTGCAATGTTTGACCTTCTCTGTTAGATGCTATTAGGAACATCTTTGTTGCTTCTGGTTATTTACAGTTCATTTTCCTTGGATGTAAGCTTCCTATGGCATTTAATGGTCTCTAAATATAATTATCCAACTTAGGTTACATGGTCATTTTCTTGGACAGATAATTGTTGGGGAAGGCCCACAGTCCCTGTAGCACTAGGCAGTGACACGGTACTCCATTCTAGCTCCAGTGTATTTAATGCCTTGTACTCTATGTAGTTTCTTTCCTCTGTGACTGGAGGTCTTTTCATGCTATAAAATCCACATCACTAAAACCATTGTTCACTGATGCAATCATGAAGAAAAAGTCAAGTATAAACACCACAGAATATTGTTTCCAGCTCACCAGAGCAACATTGGTTAACTGGATGCAACTTGACAAGCCATGTTTTTCGACACACTAATGCAGAAGTCGTTTACAGAACAGTGGCTCTTTGCAGAGCACTTTAAGAAGTCTTTGCGCACCAAATGACATTCAGTAGAACCCCTGTTATCTCAATGTGAGCTATACCATTTTTCTGGATTTTCAGGGTGCCCTCCAATCTGCTCTGCTCAATTATATACATTTAGTTCAATGGAACTGGCATTCCTCTTTCCCCCAAAAGTTGGTAAATTGACTGATCATGGTACTTTAGATTACACTAAGATACTGAAAAATCTTAGAGCTGAATGGATGTTCCCTTGAGACCACAGGGCCCCATATATGTGAGAGAATGGAGGCAGTTGCTCCTCATTAGTGGTTTGTCCAGCTACAGTATTTCAAAGTTCCTATGTTAAATACTGAAGATGGCTTGAAAAAATAGAATGAAAATTTATAATTTCAAAAACATAAAGAAACGGCTGGAGAAAAAAATGCATATATTTTAAAAATGCACAGAATTAATGCACACATTTGGAAAATGTGCAACTTTTTACGCAAAATAAAAGCTCACAATGCTATACCAGGTAATCTTGGAGAGTAATATACCTCAAAAGGAGATGTTTGGCCTTCAGATTGCCTTGAAAGGTTTAGGATCTTTTGTTGGAGTTTAAGGCACACAGCCAGAGAGAACAAGCCCTGTTTTTGCATTCACACAAACACACACAGTGCTTTGAAAGGAAAATGGCAGTTTATTCATCAGAAAAATACACAGCAGGCACAAGCTTTAGCCCCATGAGGTCCAGACAGCAAATATTTCCATTGCATCCCAATCTTACACTATATTTCTGAAGAGAGAAAGAGCATCCTACCTAACACAGAGAAGGACTAGCAGGGGTCCATTACCTGTCCAGCAGCAAAACAGCTTGTGTGTCCTGAGTTCTTGCAGGGGAGAGAGAGAAGAGAGCCCTTTCGAACACCCTGATATTTATACCATTTCTCTCTGCACATGTGACTTACGGGAAAGAGGAGCTTCCCAAGTTTATGCTAATTGTTGGAATGGGACTTGATGGATTCTAGATGGCCTTAACTATTGTTTCCCTGTTCCCTCCCTTGTTTGTGTTGGCTAGACAATATAGATGAAGCAATGTCTCAGGACAATGGATGGTTGCAGGGTTTTAGGGTTGTTTTGCCTAATCCCTTTAATGGGGGAACTGCTGGACTTTTTGTCTGCAAGAATTTCAGCATTCTTTCTTCTCTCCTACAGGCTAGCTCAGGAAATGAAGTCCTTCCTGAATTCATGTCTCCAGAACATGGCTCATGGCCTGAAAGCCCATTCTGCCCTGGGGTTTATGGTAATGGATCTACTATTGATTTGCAATATTCTATTCACATGCATCAGAAAGTTTAACATTAGAGAACCATGATGAACTGTTCACAACAAAAACACCTGTTATGGAGCTGGGCTAGCAGGCAACCCCCTATCCTATCCCTTAATGTAATACTTCATGTTCAGTAGACAGATATCTGGTATCCAGTTTAAATGGGAATCTTCTAAATGTGATTGATTAGCAGTTACTCATTAGCAGTTACTTTCTTTGCCAAATCTACCTGTTTACAGTGGTTGTCTGGTTAATACCCAAATGCTGAAGTCTAGTCAATATTATTACAAACACAGTTAATTTTATTTAATAGTTTATATATTCAAGATACCAATGTGTAGATCTAAACTAGAGATTGGGTTATTTTGGACTTCCAGATGTTATTGAACTACAATCCCCATCAGCCTGACTATTGGCCACAGGTTCCTCACCCCTGTGCTAGAAAATTATTTGTAAGTCTGTGTAGATAGCCAACACTGTAAGCATGCAACAGTTTCATTACTGGTTAAAGTAAGAGAAAGAGATGCCCTATTTCTGAGTGGAACACAGCTGAAAATATTTTAGACCACACATTATTATCTAACATACAAGTGTGATGCAGGTGTTGTCCTGTGAAAGAGGGATTAACTTGCCATATACTTCAATTATTTCCCAAGATGTCTCTTTCAGCTCCAAAACAGAAAACACAACAAATATGATTCAAGTGGGAAATCAGAATTCTTTTTGAAAAGGTCAACTGTATTCCCTGAACACAAGAGGAAGATGGGCCAAACACACTCCATTGTCAAAAGTAATACTTCTATTGAATCAACTGATGCAACTGCATTTGCGCAAAACAGATTTCACTTCAAATAAATATTGCCATTTCTTAGCACCTGATTGTGAGAATGAAAGTTCTAGTCTGAAAAGAATTGGATAATTTTAATTGGATAGTTAAAATTTCTTCTAGAATCACACTGATTTCTATTTATTTTATATAGCTGAGGAAAAGTTCCATGTCATCCACTTATTGATGATGCTGTAATTCAACTCCAGGTGAGTTTCCCCAGTGGCTTCAGGATGCTTCAAGACTTGGGGCAGCCCATCTCATGACTATCTCTCTATACCTAATAGGCCTCAGGGCTTATGTTTCTGGTAGCCAGGCATTATGCTAATCAGTTCCAAAAATGGTTTTTGATGTAACATTAGCATTTGTTCTCTGCTGTTAAATACAGGTAGTCCCTGAGTTATGAACATCTGAGTTATGAACAACCTGTACTTATGAACAAACTGCTGTAAAGCCTATTAATTTAAAATGATTCCTCCAGGAAATTATCGTTACCATAGAGAGAGTGGTTACAGGGTAGAGAGGGAGGCCTTCAAAGCATCACCAATCACCATAGAGAGAGTGATAGTGACAGAGAGGAAGGCATTTTTAGCAGGCCTGCCCGCCCTACCCATCCAGAGAGGGAAATCTCTTTGGCGTTTCCTTGTTGCAAATTTGAGGCACTGTTAAGTTTGGAAGGTGGGGATTAGAGTTATACATGATTTTTCCACTTTTATGAGGTCCTGCTCGCTTAACTCCCATGAACGTGGAAGGCTGACTATACCTGATTGGACTTACATACAAATTTGACTTAATGCCAAATGTCTATTGTCTATGGAATGGAATTCATTCATAACTCAGGGACTGCGTACATAAAAGGGGGGAAAAAATCAAAGGATGCACTGGCTTGGTATAGGAACACTGGGTAGGCTTAAAGCAACTGACTTGACTGTAATGTAAAATCCTCCCTTAGAGGATGTAGAAAGCCCTGTGTTCCAGTCTGGATTTACAAGGTGTTGCTACAATCAACTGCACAGCACTAACCTTAAACAAAACAAAACAGTTGACATATCCGGAGACTAGATAAGAACACTGGCCTACTTTGCAAGGTTCATCATACATCACTTCCTCTCAGAGTTTCCAGCAACATGGGTACAACTATGCCACAGGATCAACATACACCACTCTCACTCGCAATGCCATCTCTTTCAACAGTGTTCCCCATCCTTGTGTCATCAAGTCAACAGGTTATGGATACAAGTAAAGTTTCAGCCAGGTAGGACATTATGTCTGATGCACAATCTCCACCATCTCTCTTTATCCCCCTGCATTCCCTGAAAATATGATCTGAAAGTCAGGAGGTGATTCTGGTTAGCATCAAAGAGAAAAGAAATGGATGGCATTTGTTTCCCTCCTTCCTCCCATGGGCCTCAGTGCCTTCCTCTTGCAAATAGAAAATGTTCTTGCATTTGTAAAATGACAAATCTACAGTACATCCAATCCATTCTAGATTATACTGTTTGGTCACCAGCTTGTTCAAGAAAGACTGGGCTGCCTCGATCAGCTTTGATTTATATATCTCTTTCAATCTGCATAATGCTTGGAATTCAATTAGTATATAGAAAATAAAGCTTTAAGAAACAAAATTCTTTTTTGTTCTTCTTGGATGAAAACTTCTTATATCATAGTCATGCTGCTAAATAATGCAAAAACAAAATCTGAAATACCAAATGAATAATATGGAATACGAATGCTACTTTGCTCAAAATTAACAATACAGACGGTGATGACAGATTCTAATATGATAACACTTGCTTCTGGTACCAGTAGATACATTTTTAGCATGCAGTTTTTCTGAATGTCATATTTTTCATTTTTTGTTATTAAAAACATTATAATCCATGTTCCCTCAGCAGAGGACTATACCTTGTTTTTAACATTGTGATGGAGCATTCCCAATGGATTTAAGAAAATAATATTTGTGGAATGATTTAGGTGCCTGCAATGAATGCTTGTCTTATTTGTTTAGATTTCTGACAGCTGAAAAACAACTCCTTATTACACTTTTGCATAATAACAAAAGACAACTTGATTTAGAAAGCAGTTGAGCTCCACCATTTTCCAATGTCCTCAGTAGGCTACCGTCAATCTCTTCAAAGTTAAGATTCTGATTCAGTCTACTTTAAATACTGTACTCCATTTCGGATCTTTGAACTGAATTAGAAATGATGCCTCATCTGCTTTTGGTTCTCCACTATTTGGTAGGTTGGATTGCTTTGCTTAAGACTCAGAATTAAGAAATGCTATACTGCGGCAATGTATTTTATTATTTACAATGAGCAGCTTTTTAATCAATTCATTATTTCAGAATTAGTCTCCCCAAATAACAAAAACAAGTTCCTTTCTCCTGAAGGAAGTGTTATTGTTTGCAACCTTGGAATAAGGAAACTTACGTATGATTTATCAAAGCAATTTTTAAGGGGAGGGCAGCATTTCTGCAAAGATTGACAATCTAAAGATTGTCAAATGGTTAGATTGTCCAAGTCCAACAACTGAAAAACTAGTTTTTCCAGATGTAAAAATGTGCAATGTACTTTACCACTTAAGATCTTGTCAAGATCATTACAACATGGAAAGCATGAACAGCTCAAAGCCCATCCCATGAATCTTTCTTTTTTTCTGACATTAATTCACCATTGAGACCCTCGCATGTGTGATTTTCTCTCACTTACACAAAATATAACAGAATTATTTGTAACCAGATTCTCTAAAATTTCAAAATTTGCAATTTCCATTGACATTGACTATTGTTTTCTCAATCACCATCTGTTTCCCAAGAATTCATTAAGCTGGCCATCTTGCATACGAGGCAACTTCTCAAAATATTTCATTTTTATGTCCTTGAATTATTCTGATATTGGTTTTAAAGCAGTGATTCTGTGCCTATACACATTTAGAACAGAATGCACAGTTTTAGCTTTATACTGAAACATTCTTCATTAGGAAAAAAATGGAGCGGCATTACACAAAATGAATCCAAAAGCCACTGGAATTCTGGTTGCATGTTTTGGTTTTCAAATTGAGGTTATTAAAAGAGAAGAAATTATTATTATTATTATATATTTTGGTGGACATTCAACCAAACCCCAGGAGAAGAAGTTTGAACAGCTGCATTGGAAACAAGGTATTACTGTAATTGGAAGTACAGGAAAGATTTTGCAAACAATAAGTTTGCAATCATGTTAAAATCATGCAAATGTGCTTGAAAGGCAAAGGATGTGGGCACCAAATGCTGACTATTCAGGGGGAAAAAGTAAAATGCTTCTCCTCTGACAAATACCTAAATAGAACTTTCTGTGTACTTTTTGTGGTTCCTAGTTCTGTTTCCACTCACCACCCATTGCTGAAGTGTTGTTGACTTCCTTTTTTCAGTGTCTGTTTCTTTCCCATTTGATCCCAATTAATCAATGTTGATAGAACCCTGAGAAAAATCAAACCAATGCTTTCTCCTCAGTTTAAATTGGGGTTGAAAGGGAAGGAATTGTACCCATTGCCAAGAAACCCATGTTGTACTTGTCAGAATCCTGGAATCTCAATTTGAGAAGAGGGAATGAAACTCGGGTTCGTGGGAAAGATCAAGCGTCCAGACCATCTGAGGCTTTATTGTATTAACCCAAGGTTCCCGTGGTACTCACGATAATGCATGCATTACCGGCAGGCAGAGGTGAACTCTGCTGCAAAGCTTCAACACATTGCAGGTATTTTATAGGTACACAGGTACAGGGCAATTGATGACAGAATGCAGAGATTACAATAAGATTCTGAGGTCATCACATACAGAACAGATAAAGAAATGTCAGTCAATCACACAGTAACAATGAGATTACAATATTTCTAATTGCCTGTATTGACACTTTAGTTCAGTAGCTTGAACCCATCTCCAGGTCTGCTTAGACATGTAAATTCAAGCTACTGAAACTATGCATGAACTCAAGACTCTTATCTACTCTAGACATTCTGAATTTGCCAGGGCACATAGAGCCTCTGGGCTATCAAAAGATACTTCCTTGTAAACTGAATTCCAACAATGACTATTTACAATGTATATTTGGACTAAATGGCCTGTCTACTGTAGCTTACAGCTAAAGGTGAGAGAAAGGAGTGGGGGAATGCCATTTGAAACAAGGACAGCTTGGTTTTGAGAAGGAAGACAGGATTTGATCCCACAATGCAAGGCATACAGAAGTAATGCTTTTCAGACAGGATTTATCCAAATTTTCCGAACACACTTCACCTTTGAGCCTTGGCAACAGGACATGTTTCCAAAGAGCATTTTCACAGTCTTTTGAGTTCTTCCTAAATTTCCAAAAAAAGTTGTTTTGCTAGGATGGAGTATAGAAATATAACCTCATACTGGAATGAAAGAGAAAGTGCAAACAGGTCTAGCTGGGGAAAATATTGTGTGTGTGTGTTGGTACACGGGGACTTGGGCCATTATTCTGCTAAATAAGTTTTCAAAGGATGTCAGGTAGATTCTGACTCAGATTAGAAGGAGCATCTGGAATTCACAAGTGACATTCATCTGGAATTCATCTGGAGCATCTGGAATTCACAAGCCAGGCAGTAGTTGGGAGTCTTCAGATATCATGGGTATGAAGGCAAAATGAGCATACCAATAAGCAGTCTGACTGGGCAATCCAAGGGTCCAGCATTAGCTGAAGAGGGCAGTTCATCTGAAAAGTGCCGCACATCTCAAGCAATTTGCTCTGAGCAAGAATGTCCAGCTTAAAGCCCAGGAGGGGAAAATTTGTGTTTGGAATGGAGAAGGCATATTTGCTTTGGAATCAACTTCTCACCAACAGGTTGCATTTCTTTAATTTTTAGTAGTCCAACTATGCTTATTTCTTTTGTTATTGACTTCTGCAGTGCGCTTCATTTGCTCTTTTAAATCAGCCTGACTAGCTAACATTAACATAATAAAGCTTCCAGTTAGAAAGACATCATCGAGGTCTGCCCAGAAGAAAAAAAAGGAGGACAGCCCTGACAATGCTCTGTTCAGCTCCTTGCTAAGCAAGCACACACAGTTAATTGCACAGGAGAAGTCAAGTAAGCTGCCCAAGTGTGAACCAGAGTTTTTACCAGCAAATACATATTTTGAATATCTGAGGTGCTATTAGGCAGAAGTCCGAGGTAAGTAATGCAGAGGTTCAAAATGAAAGTCAGGATATAATGGCATAGAGATGAGAACTCATGGTGTGTTCAGACAAGTCCAAACAGAAAATGCAAGCTTATTTCTCTGTGTCCTCCCGAACTCCACCTACAGCAAGGCTGCCATATATTACAGTCTTACTCCTGAGAAATGTTTCCTTCTAATCATGTTCTTTGTGTTAAAGGACTGTTACTCATCTTCCCTTTCAGCCAAGGACACTCTCTGGGACTGAGCCTCTGCCTGAGAAGCAGAATTTCCCTCTCCTGACAGGAACAGACCCATTGACTTCTTACTTGAGGGTCCTGACTACCCATGGCTGCATGGTTTTACTTGACTTCAAGAGTTCTAGCTCCTCACAGGAGAAGGAGGTTCCCTCCAGAGGGATGTGACACTGGATAGACAGACAGACAGTGGATCTGGGTTTGCAAAACCACAATTTTGGATCCAAACACAAAAGGAAAGTATGAAAGTTACATATATGTTACAAATACATTCTTCAGCAGGAAAATTGTGTGTATCAGTAGCTAAGTAGCTAAATTTGTCTAGCGGAAGATTAAAAATTTTATATTATTTTCATTATTCATCTATTCACTTTGCCAACTGCTAGTTGAAAACTCTTCTAATCATTGGTTGGAATGTTATCCACTCTTGATCAGTTGAAGCATAACCTAGCCACAATAATATTACTACAAAATCACTAAACTGAGTTGCAGAGCATTCTTTTCTAAGATCCAGACACAAATCAGACATCCCATTCTACCACAGCAGAAGTCAATTGGAAGACTGCATATTTGAATGCTTCCCCAGGCATAGGCATGGTTCAAAATATAATGAAATATAATAAGGATACATTGTCATGAGAATTTCTCCACAGCGCTTCCCTTCATGGAGGCTGCCACTGTGAATAGTCATGGCATTGCAGAGGTTCTTGTTACATGTGAACCCAGCTTCTTGTTACATGTGAACCCAGCAAGAATTAAAACCCAGCCGCTCCAGGAGTGCACATAATGCTAATAAGTTTGATCCACCATGCACCAAATGGCACCCAGTGCTGGAACAAGAAGCCTGAGAAGGAAATCCACCCATAGTTGCTTCTTGTTATGTACAAAATATCCCATAGAAATGTTAGGAAAATGTTAGATTAGACTAACTGTTCCCAACCTTTTGAGGTATCAGACTATAACTTCAAGCCAAGTACTGCATCTAGGAAAAAGAAATCAAATGTACCATTACACAATGGGGACAACTTGGCTCAACAATATTACAAGTAAGAAGGATATTGGAATTGTTGTACATCACAAGCTAAATATGTGACAATAATTTGATGCAGCTGGACAAATGAGGGCAACAAAGAGTGAACTGGAAACAAAGCCCTATGTGGAGAGACTGAAAGAACTGAACATGTTTAGTTCTTGAGAAGAGAAGACTGAGGGGAGATATGCTAGCACCCTTTATTTTGAAAGAAGGCATCCAAGATTTGCTCAATCATCCCAGAATGCAGGACACAGAATAATGGACTCAATTTACAAGATATCAGATTCTGGCTGAACATCAGGAAGAGTTTCCTGTGTGCTAGAACAATATGACTCTGGACCAATTATCTAGTGGGTGCTGGCTCGCCCACAATAGAGATGTTCAAGATGCATGTGGATATCCATCTGTTAGAGATATTTGAACTTGGAATTCCTCACTTATCTTGGGATTAGGCTTGAAGGTCTTATTAGCCACTTCCAACTCTACAGTTCAATGATTCTAAGTATTCCTTATTGGTAACTATTCTAACTAGGGCTAAATTAGAGTTGCAATCCAAAATATCTGAAGGATACCAGGAAGACTGGACCAGAAGGTTAGGAATTAGGTTGATAAGAAGTGTTTTTGTTGACAAATACATTGCAGAATATTTTTCAGTTAGATTCAACTTTTACGTCCTGATGGATTTTCAAGGCCATTTATAATAATGAATCAAGAACAAATCATGCAACTCTGAGACCTGTATTCTGAAGTGTCACTGTCCTAGGCAGACAGTGCTATTCATTGTCTAGATCCACAAAGTTCAATGACACACTTCAAAATGTTGCTTCTTTATGATACAACCAGGTAGCTTAGGAAGAGAGTGTTTGTGAATATGGGATATATATTAATTGACAACACAATGGAAAGGAATGCTACTTAAAGTTCAAGGTTGCTGCAGTCAATTCATCATGGGCAGTATATGCTTAATCCAAAGGATGAATGTATGGCCCAGAGTGAGAATAGCATGTGGAGGGAGAAAAACATCATGTTAAAGTTCATGGTAATGTTTGCAGTACAACAGTATTAACATGAAATGTATTACACAAAAGGAGAAATGCGCAAAAGAAGCACCCTGAAGCCCATATACAAAGAAAGGAAAATACAGTGAAATGGGGCCAAGCATTCAAGGTACACAAATGAGATCAATTCAAAGAATGTGCAAATTGTGGAATGCACAGGGCAAGAATCTAATTGTATTCCAGTAGAATTTTTCCTGCATTTGAACACTTGTCTAGTTTTTTTTCAAATCCAAATACAGTTACAATTCAATTCTATGCATGCTTACATTTGTGCCAGCTTATCAGTCATTACCTTTTTTCATGCCAATTTTAGAACAGTCCATTGTAAATGGATACTGCTGCCTGCTCTTTGGTTAAGCTAGGATTGGGACAGTTCATAGAATGTGAGCATATATCTTGGTATTCTTGTGTGAACAACATTCCCCCACTGAATGCTTCCTTGGTGGGCAGATATTCCAGGTAAGAACCTCTCTGCCTTTTTCCAGTAGATCAGGAAAGTGGAGGATGCATATTTCCAGCTCTTGCACAAAATCCTGGAAAGGATATTGGTGGATAAACAGGTTTAAGATGAGAAGGGAGAGCTAGAACAGGGCTATACAGAAGATAGAGCTTGAGCTACTGGTACATAACAATCTGGGTGATTTGTAGTAGAATGGCAATGACATTCATTGCAGACTCCCACTTGTTTAACAATAGTAGTCACAAAACAGTCTTCCCCATCTGCTAAAAAGATACTGCTGAAACTGGAAAAGCTTGGGATAACCATGAAGGCAATTTTCATGTTGGCAGATTGTGAGCACCATTCACTGGACTTAAAATCCTTTCATTCTAGGCTTGTGCCTTTTGTGCTAGAGTCTTGTTGCACTAATCAAGTCCTTTGAAAACAAAAACTTAATTAGACCCTGTCAACTTGAAGTTGCCATTCTAGAAGACTAGAATCCTGTACCAAGGACTAGGATATCCCACAGACCTCCTCTTGACTTTTGCAGATAGATAGATAGATAGATAGATAGATAGATAGATAGATAGATAGATAGATAGATAGATAGATAGATGTTAGATGCATTTTATTTGTGTTGCAATGGCATTCATTCAGAGAATCAAATTACCTTGCAAGTTATTCCTTTACCAATTTTCTTCCCAAAAGAAAATATTCTCGGTCTCCGTTTCAGGCCCTCCTCCCCACCCTTTTTCTCTTAGTTTGTCTTTGCCATGGGGATGAGCATTGAGGACCCAAATATGCAGCACTATATCAAATGCTTTGAGGAACCATATCTTTAATTCCACTTCCAGCAGTGCCCCATAAGTGCTAAAAGGCCACAGAGCTAAGACAACAGTTGTCAGATGCAGGATATACTCTTCAATACAGTATAAATTATTTCTCCCTTTGGCTGAATAAAGATTAGTGATGAATTAGATAAAACTTCCACTGAGTAGGAAAACTGTTATTTATTTGCCTGAACCACTTCTATGCCATGCACAGCAACAGAACGACAGATGGAAAGAGAAAAGATTATATATTTTATCATTTGTATATTTGTGGACTTACTATAGTTGGGTAAGGTTGTGGTTGTTTTTCCCAACATATATAACTCCTGCATCAAAAAAAAAAAATCTTGGCTTAAATTCATAATACATACTCAGATTTCTGTTAGAGCAATATAAAGCCAATTTTGGTTCATTATTTATTTGTTTGCTTTTTTATTTCAAAATGCATTTTATGGTACCTTTCAATCCTAAAAGGAGTTCCAATGTTTAAAATCTTACCATGGAAAATCAGATATATATTTTTTAAAAAATAATCCAAGATACATTCATGTTTGAAAAATCCACCATGAGAAAGATTAAAATACATTAACCTTGATAGAAAAGAACTATCTCAGCTGCCTGTCTAAGACACAGCAAAGAGGCCAATCTAACTTCCCTTGACAAGGAATTTCACAGTAAGGGTGGGACAACCACAGAGGACCCACTGACCCACAGTTTTTTTCCATCCTGTTGTCTCAGGTTTCAGGCAGTGGTGTGTTCAGTACCAGAACTGTTTCCTGTGCTGCCTTTGCTTTTCCCCCTTTTTTTTCTTCAGGGGATTAAGAGGGAAATTGCCAAGAGTGTGCCACCCTCATGCAGTATAATTCACAGCTAGGTTATAGTTCTCTTATTAAGAGCTAGAATGGTAGCACAACCAAGGACAGGGCTTACTGTTTCCACCACCTGCTGCAGGTCGTCATTTTCATTTGAGTGCCATCAATTCACAGCCACCGAAGCTCTTCTGTGATGCATTAAGTCCAAAAGCTTTCAAAGGACAACAGAGGACACCCCTGAGAATGTTGTCCTTCTGAACATAGTTAGTCCCCATCTCTGTGGTGACATTTTGAACTGAACTGTTGGACCTCTGTGCTACTGTGCTTGACTTTGCAAACTTGAACCCTAGTACTTCCCATCTATATGGGAAGCCTCTAATGCAAGCCTTGCATGGCAGTCCAATAGCAGCCCAAGAAGCCTCCTAGTTCTCGAATTGCAAAGACAGGAAAGCAGTTGTGTTTATCAAATATCCATGGGGCAGAATACGCAATGGGTTACAGTTAGCATAGAGAACTTCCTTAGGTTCTCCTGGTCTCACATTATGAAGCCATGAACACTGCTTCTGTCCTTTCTGGTTTACCATGAAATATTCAAGATTGTGTGTTATTAAGAAAACCCTAAAGGACCAGGCATATATATTATGACAAACAGAAAGCATCATGAAGTAATTACCAGCTTTTTTTTCCTTTCCCTCACCCTATTTTTCTTAGACAGGTTCAGAAAGACAGAGGCAGAAAATACGAGATAGAAAGAAAGAGAGGGCTGAGATCCATGTATTGGCTGATATTTATGATTTTGCTGTTTCTATGGCCATTGAACATAGCTGAGAAGCTTAAATAAGCTTGGATGTGAAAAGAATTTTACAAAGTCAACTGCAAGAGTTTCATTTAAAAATACTGTGAGACGTTACCTACATAAACAGTTGCAAAACCAGTTACATTTTACATAATTCATCCTAATTATAAAACCCTTGTCTGTCTTTATATTTAATTAGAATGCACCTTCTATAGGAGTGCTGTCGGTAGCCAAGTAATTTGCATGCTTAGCAGTGATGCATTGTCTTGTAAACAGGCTTAGAAAGCTTTGGTGCCAAAACTGAGGGAGAAAGAGGGAGAGAGAGAAGAATCATCCCTGCAGTCTTCGCATGTTAGTGACACATCTGGTGGCAATGCAAGTTGCGAATCAAAGTCCCCTGTAGTACGGGAGCATTGATTGGGTGGATTGAAAGCTGAGAAGACAGTTTTTCCCACTGATCTAATTCTACAAAAGATGGATGCAAGTGTGGAATATTTTAATCAAATACTTTCATTCACACATAGCTACTGCTTTAAGTTCTGTCAGATTGATGGATCCAGAGAATGCTAGACAGAAACAAGATACCGTATCTCCTTATACTATATCCATTTTTGCTGGTAAGAATAGAGCCACTGCAAGAGACAAGCGCTCCTCTGCAGTGAATGTTGAAATGCGTACTGCAATAACAGGGTGCAGCCTTCCTCATTTGTACCACCTCAGCATTTATACAAATGATCAGATTTGATTATTTATTTATTTATTGTGTTTCGGTGCCAACCAAGTTTGGTTTAGGACACTATTTACTGACTCATTTGACTGACAGAGTGCCATCTATTTTTATCCTAATTTTTTGACAAGTGGCTCCCAAAGTATCATAATAAAGTAATTCAATTAAAATGCAATTAACATTAAAAATTAAAACCCATCAGTCAAAACAATAGAGCAACAACAGGAAGATGGCTCTGTAGATAACAAGACCATGAGGGAAAAATGGCAGCTGAACACTAATCATACATCCATAGGTGCTCTTAGGTTATGAAAACCTTTTGAAAAGAAAGGTGATCACTTTGCTAAGAAAGATAATTTCAGGACTTAATGATTAGATGACCTCAAGCTAGAGGCCACACACATTTTCAAATTTGTATTTGTATTAATCTGATTTTATTTTTCAGTGTCTGGTAGTGTCTTTCCACTGTAGCTGTTTATAAAACCTGCTTGTTAGTGCGAGTTGGCCTAATTACTTCTGTCATCATTTAAGAAGGTGATCCTATGCCTCAATTACTTTTGTTACCATTTAAGAATGAGATCCTGTGCCTTCTAGACAGTATTGGCAGAGTGTAGGTCAGAGACAGAACTAGAAAGTCAGAGTTGGGGATCCATGTTCTGGTCACCTCTCCCTACCCCTGCATTTCAGCTGGCATGGAAATAAGTTGGAGAATTATGGGTCAAGGGGCTTTGAAGTGGTTGAGGAGCTGACCTGCCAGAACTCAAAGTATCCTGATGGTGCTCCAGCTTCCTTCCTTGCTCCTCTGAAGCACCTCAGCTCTATGTCTGCTGCCTAACTGAAATGCAGAGCTGGAGGTGAAGGGAATCTCCATGACTCCTTCCACTCCACATTGGAGGCCTGTAAGTTTCCAATAGGCTTACACCCTAAACAAACAATCAAATAAATAAATAAGGGAGGAAGACCATTCCAGATTAAAACCACTGACTTAAATTGAGTGAGAACCACTCAGTGGTGAGTGGTATTTTAGGAGAATGTGGCTTACCTTTCATGAAATTATTTGCTCTGTTAAGGTGATCTTTGACTGTTTTACTTGATCATTGTGTTCTATATGGCTTTATTGTTACAACCTGCACAGGGAGCTGTGTGGCTAGTGGAACAGGCTAGAAATCAAATAAATAAATAAAACCACTGCAGATCTTTGAGAATGAGAATTGATTGACTGTATGTATGGTACTTATTAGCAAGGATACCTATTAGTAATATTCAGGTAAAATTCTAAGTAATACCTGTGGGGAAATGGAACCTGAAATAAAATCTGAGGGCCAGCTACATAAAAGGGTAGCAAATAATATTTTTGCCAAACTACCATTAGATAACTACCTAATTACCTAACTAATTATCTACCATTAGATAACCGAAGCTGGGCTCTTATGGTGACAGTTGATAATGTAAACTGTCTTTATATTATCAGTTTACCCTTTCTGAATGTGTCATATTTTCCTAACTGCCTTTCAGTCAAGCTCCTTAATATAGTCACGGTGGAACCCTGCCATCTTCTCTCTCATTCTCCTTTTCCTTCTTAAAATACCCCCTTCCCATTGTGATTAGGCAACAATCTGGGCCAGTTTGAAGATTCTCCCTATCCCAGCAGTACACATACCCCACCACACATTATTCCAAAAACTTCACTGACAATCCAGAGAGGCTTTGCTTTGGACAGTCAACATCAGGGGGAAAGAGGTTGGCCAAAGCATCCTGTACTTGAAGGTCTGTCTGTTCCAAGCTCAGTTAAAAGCCAAAAAGCCATATAACTGGACAGCAGGGTCTTGAAATTGCCTACTAAGAGTTGGCAAACTGGACGGATACATAGGCCACTTGGTCACTGGCTTCCCCAGTATGGTGTGATATATTGTACTATAATGATGATAATACAAATTCTTTCTAAATGTTTGTCTATAACAAGAAAACTTTCTCACACTTCCTGGTGGTCCCTTTCTCATTCACAGTTGAACCAGAATGCTCACATTTCTACTCATTGTCTTAAAGAAATCCCATTAACTTGAACTACATGTTAGTTGTGTACTAATCTGTTCAAGGGCATGTGTGTAAAATAAGTGCACACACCCCTAATTTGGACTGGGATAACCAAACTAGGAGGGGAGAATTAAACCTTCGCTCTTCCAACCATTTACTTCCCCAAATCTCTTACTTTCTCAGTCACATGGAAGCGTGCATGCACACACAAGCACACACAGAGGGGGCGGGTTAAGCCTCCATTAACACAAATATCTATTTGTTTCAGTGGAGGCTTTTTAAAAAGCATATGGGGAGTAGGCGTGGTTTACTACTTCCTGTCCAGTGCAGAATATTCTGGATCCAAATCAGGGCCATACACACTTACTCCAGAGTAAAACAATGATAGTCCTCAGTGACATGCCACACAATTAATATAAGATATAATTTGAACTGTAGAGTACATGGCATTTGAGACCAAGAGACTATGGTTTGCAGACAGAGCACAACTAGTTACCAATCAACTAAAATGCTTGGATATAAGGCTATTTACACACTTATTGGTTTAATGGGTATTGGATTGTTAAAGCCAAATCAGCATATTACTTTGGTTGTTGGGTTGTTAGCTATTTTGGATGTTTAAAAACTGCCTTATAAATGGTTATGCTAAGAATAGTTCGTTCTGAGAAAGTTTGTGAACCCCCATAGACAAGGTTTGTAAAGCTTAATACAGAGAACTAAGCATACAACTTTGATGTATCAGAACAAAAGGCTATGAATTATTTGCATGAAGTACAATAAATTACATTAAGTTGGAAGCTCATTAAAATCTTATCCTACCTGTTCTAATCAGGCAAAAAAACAAAAAACAAAACAAAACCCTCAAGTGTTCCCCAAAATAGAAAATTTCCCTGTGATATTTAAATGAAATGGGTGGTATGTTTTGGCCAGAAGAACATCAAAGTATTCTATTCATGTTGTGGGATTAATGCGCTTCTGTTTCTGTACACCTAATCACCTTGCCAAATTATGCAATCACATAAAGAAAGTTATGTTAGGGTTGTGTGTATGTGTGTTTTACCAGAGGAAGGAAATTCCCTTGTGTTGACAGTCACGTTTGAAGTAAAAATTAAATCTCTCCAAGAATGTAAAAAGACATTAATTTTATGTATCCAGGGAAGACATGTGCATAGAACCCAGGGCAATTTTCTTGTGTCTTTGGGGGAAAGCTGGAAAGACTTTTAAAAAATGCATCAAGTTGCTTTCATTAGCTTTTGGAGCAACAACTTCCTCCACTCTGTTATTTGAGTGAGAACAGAACATCTATAGTTAATAGTGAGTACTACAGCAGCTTTATTTTCCCCATGATATTTGAATTATTCATTAAAATATTTTCCACAACTCAGATTAAAAAAAAGAAGAATGACCAGATATCAACGACAAAAATCCTTTGTCATTGCCTCGACTTGAGGGAGGTAGCAAAGAAACCACATGGAACTAAGCAGCAGCATCATTTTCCATTAGGAGCTGATTCTGTCATTTGATGAAAGAAACCTCCTTCCCTATTTTGTCCATAAATTAAGCGTCCTGTTGTTACGGAATTAAAAAGGAGGCATATTAGGCTATATGAATTATTCACAGGGAAGCTATCATAAAAGGTAAGGCCAAGAGAAAGAGAACTGCCATCTTATTAAATCTGCATTACATTAACATTCTGCAAGGTCTACTTGTTGTCAGTGAAACCAAAACATGTATGATTGAATGGTATAAAGTTGGATTTACACAATGTCATTTGCAGCAAATTGCTGGACACAGATACTTTCATCCCATCATTCACCCTACATTCTGTATATACTGAAGGAATACAGTTGACCATATATATTGTGCTTTGATGTCTAATGTTTTCTTATTAGCACACAACTAGATTAGGGATGGAAATTGTTGCTAATACCTATGGAATCTTAGGTAATTATTTAAATAAGAACACCGTTACAATAAATATGTACCAGAGGAAGGATGGCATTTAAAAGTGCAACAGTTACATTAGCATTTACTAAGTTTTCGTTGTTACATTTTTGCAATCTGAGCATTTACCCAAATACAACAGTATTTATTTCAAGTTCAGGTTCCTCAGTTATCTTGTTTAATTATAATTTGAGTGCCATTATTTCAGTTTTATGTAATTAACAGCAATATCCCTTATCTTATTTTGACCATGCCTTTCCTCTCATGTACTCAAGTCAGAATAGACTGTGTTTATGCAAAGATAACAATTCCCAACAATTCTCAGAGGCAGTTTTAGCTTAATAAATAGTGACTTGCTCCAAAAGCAAACAGTACAGACTGAACAGAAAGAGGAAGGGTCTTAATGTAACCAACATCTAAATGTTGTAACTCTTTGTCAGAAGAGACTTGGTTGGTCCTCTCCTACCTGTGATTTTGCAGTACGGAAAACACTTTGTTTTATTGAATACATACATTTTATCCAACCATTTTTATCTGCTACACATACCTATTTTGATATTCTGTAGTTAGGGTTTGTTTATTTTTGGAATGTTAATGTATGTTATTATTGGTTTTAAAGGTTAGCCATGCTGAATGGTGTGTGACCAGCAGAACAAGGGAATATAAAGGAGGCAGTGGAGTATAGTGGTTAACGTGTCCAGCTGGGACTCAGGAGACCCATGTTCTAATCCCTACTTGTCTGTAAGTGTTACTCGATGGCTTTGAGCCACAGACTGACTCTTAGCTTAACCCAGATCACAGGGATTTTATGAAGATAAAATGGTGAAGAGAAGGCCTTCAGGACCTTGGTGGAAAGGTGAGATACATGTGAAATTTGTAAAGAATAAACACATAAAGATTTAATTGATTAGTCTTAGAGAGTGATAGTATTTACATAACTGCCCAGGCTATTTCTCCCAAGAAGCCAGACACCAGCATATATGTAAATTATTTGCTCAAAAATGTATTGTCCAGTCTGATCCTTTATATAGTTACTTAGAAATGTCCTACTGTGTTCAAGGATGATAACTTTTAGATGAGAGTATCTAAATTGCAGCACGCACGCACATACATATACATATACGTATGCATGTCCATGCATACGTGTGTGTGTGTGTGTGTGTGTGTGAGAGAGAGAGACTCTCTGAGCTGGGAGTGAGGGGCATCGCATTGCAGTAGCTCCACTCTTGCTTGGAAGGTAGGCTTCAGAAGGCGGCACTTAGGAGATATAGGACTGTCCCTCAGATTCTCCAGCATAGGGTTCCCCAGGGGTCAGTCTTGTCCTCAATATTGTTTAACAGCTACATGAAACTCTGAATGAAGTGATCCAGAGTTTTGGAATGTGTTGTCCTCAATATTCTGTTGACACATAACTCTATCTCTCCTTTTCATCTTGAGCAGGTAAGGCTGTGGATGTGCTGAACTTGTACACGGTTGTAGCAGTGAATTGAAGCTCAGTCCAGACAAGACTGAGATGTTATTAGTTGGTGGTTCTTCTGACTGGAAGGAGATTCAACCTGTTCTAGATTGGCTTGCACTCCCCTTGAAGGACCAGGTTCATAGCCTGGGGAGAGGGAGCTCTCCATGAGCCATCTTTGTCACTTGAGACCAAGGTGGCATCAGCAGCTCAGAGCACCTTCCACCAGCTTCAGTTGGTGTATTAGCTACACCTCTGGACAGAGATAGTCTGATCCCAGTGATCTGTGCTCTGGTGATCTCTAAACTAGATTTCAACAACTGTTCAGAAGCTGCAATTTGCGCAAAATGTGGCAGCCAGGGATCAGACAAAGTATGACATCAATTCATCCTGCTTGCACTGGCTGCCTATATCCTTCCAAGCCCAATTCTAGATGCTGATTTTAACCTATAAAGTCCTATAAAGTTTGAGACCATGATACCTAATAGAACATCTCTCCTTCCCTTCTTCTGCCTGGATACTACAATCAAGTTCTGGAATCTATCACCAAATGCTACTTCTGAAGGAGGCTCAGTTGGTGGCAACACAGAGAAGGGCCTTCCCAGAGCTCCCCGCTGAGGTATGCCTGGCACCAGCCTCACTATCATTTTAGCACCAGGTAAAGACCATCCTCTACTGCAGGTCATTTAGGTAGCTTCTGGGGCCTGCAGGTCTCAATATTTTTTCTTTCTTTTTTATTTAAGATGTGTGTGTGTGTGTGCACGCACGTATGAAGGAAATTAGGAGGGTAGGTACTTGGAGGAGGGCTTTCTCAGTGGTGGCGCCCAACCTATGGAATGCACTCCCCAGAGAGGTCCGCCTGGCACCGTCATTATTTGTTTTTCAGCACCAGGCGAAGACCTTTTTATTCAAGCGGCATTTTAATTGCTAATATTATTTACTTAATTCTTCGGCCAGGGCGACTTATTTTATAATGTTAATGTGTTTTATATGTTAACTGATGTTTTGTAAGCCGCCCTGAGGCTTCGGCGAATGGGGCGGCATAGAAACTTTTAAATAAATAAATAAATAAATAAATAAATAAATAAATAAATAAATAAATAGATGATTGAAAAGGAAAGTTGCTAAGAGGAGGGGTGGGGGAGATGTATGAGGGGAATACAGCTTACAAAATGTCTCCAAGCCATATGAACTAAGCATCTTGCTTTTGTAGATCCAGAAGTTCTTTTTATCAAGCATCCCAGTGTCCTTTGTTTGCTCAAGTGTAAGCAATTAAAAGTCTGGGAGACAATTTGCAGGTGAGTTAAAAATGTCTTGCAACAGGATGTTCTAGATCTTTAGCAAGATCTGCAGATTCAAGGTTATAGAATCTTGTTCTTAGGTCCTTTGTACATCTGGCACATAGCATTCTCCTCCTTCCTCTTACATTCAACTAAATACATCAATTTTGTGGAAGTGCTTGTTAATGCAATGTGTTTTGTTAGTATCTGTACACTTAGAAGTGAGGGGTTTTTTTTGGAAGTGCCAGTAATACAATGATTTACCTTGGTATGAGTATGGGCTACATATATTATATTTTAATGCAGCTTAAACTAGTGATTTGCATAAATTAGGTTGCTTTCTGAATGCAATGCATGATGGAGGGGAAATCAATTCCATTAGGCAATCACAATAGTGTAGGGTAACTAGTTAGGGGCAGCAGGTTGGATGCCCACAGCAAATGTATTTGATTTTTCTTTTAATGAATTGGTCTTTGCTTCATAAAAGGTCAGTGGATATTGCAGTCGATAATGTGACATTGCTGGACATGCTCTTTCATTCATAGCGTCTTTTTGAGAAACTTTGTTCATTAGCACACATACATTTTATCCTAAAAGGCTCTGCGTGTGTCTGTGTGTGTGTCTTCTTTGGCTCTTTTGGATGCTAGGACGTATAGTTAAGGTACAGATGAACATCCATAACTTTTTAACAGAAGTCTATGTCAGTGTTGTGGATTTCAATGATTAAGAGGACATGTAATGAGAGATGGAAGGTCCAAAGGAATACGGAGGGAGAGTGCTTTGCTATTTAATCTAATGTATTAATACTCCACATGCCATTTGATCAGAATTATGGTTGTGGTTGCTAATACTCCACATAAAAAGGCTGCCAAGTATATGCATAAAATGAACATTTTGGACAGGCATGATCAAAGATTATTAAAATACTCCAGAAGAGCAACAGAACTAAACAAACATAGAAGAAACATACTGTATAAAAGCACTATGTAAAGGGACTTACAGAAGAGAAGAAGCTGTAATGATAGATGTATCTTTTTGAGCTAGATGTCATGCTACTGATCTGGGGCATTAGTCTGCATCATTAAAGCCTATGTGAGCTGCTTCAACATTTGCCTACTTACTTTGATGGATTTGTGCCTACTTGGAGCAAAGTATGACTTCTCTGGTTTTCAATTATTTGATTTATCTACAAAATGCAAACCTTGGCAAAATCTGTTATTGCAGGGTCTGTCATTTGCATATTAGGGTACATTGGAAAGTCTGATTGGCATAATAATGCGCACAGAACAAGGGAGCACCTATTCAGCTGCAGATTTATTTTTCCCAAGCCATTTTCACCTTGGCTAGCTCCACATCCATCTTGGTGATATGCGTAGTATAAGGGATTGTTGTGGTGGGGGAGGGCAGGGGGAGCAAGTTGGTTACTCTGTTGAGTGCATTTTGATAAATAATTACATATAGTTACATCAATTTTCATGTGGTCCAAGATTACCAGCATTTCCTTTTCAAGTGCTGGACTATATTTGCTTTTAGCCTGGAATTCCTGTTGCCACTGGACAAGTAAATGACTCTTTTACTTGTGTACTCTTTTAGTCCATTTGTTCCTGCACTTCAAGCACATTTCTCCTTATAGGATGCCAAATATTTTATTCGTTATTTGTGTGCCCTTTTAGCACAGCAGGCTGGCCTAAAAGCAATCTCTGTTGATTTCTTTCTATGTACCCATGCAAATAAAATTTTCTTGAGCTTAATTTGTTCCCAAGTAGCATTTTGTGGATGCTTCTTGGGCATTGCTGAAACCTGACTCACATGTCATGATTGCCAGGCACAATGCACAGTTGCATAGAGTGCATTTTGTGACACACACTCAGCTCTGGGACAAAACCAGTAGGCATCCTCAACTCACGCCAGGGCCAGGAGTGATCAAGAAATTGGCAACCTGTAGGAAGGCCAGAGGACAGGAAAATGCAGGAATCAAGATGTACATTAAAACATTACAGGAGTAAGGATAGACACTAAAGAGTACAAAACAACCACCACAAAGAGTCAACTTGCTTCAGCAAAACTGTGGCTCCCAGCTGCTCTGAATGATTGCATTGGGCCTAATCCTGCACATAACTAGAGCTTTGTTACCAATCCTGCAAGTACTTGTAGGCTTCCTTCTTTATCAGGCCACTCAAGGAGCTGCATTGCTCTGTACATCCGAACACATGAAAAAGAATGAACACCCACTGTACATGTACAAAGCATGGTGGGGTTGGCAAGCAGGAAGAAATACCTGAGACCCCATAGATCAATGAACAGTCTCATCTCTGCAAGAATGTCTACTGATTTCCCCCCTTGGGTACCCCCTAATCCTGACACCCAGAACCATGATTTACATTAAAGAATTAAAACCCATGCTTTGTCACTTTAAATAATAAAAATAAATGGAAACACCTGGGTGTGGACACATGGTAACAGCAGTCAATCATGTATAAGAATAATTAACAAAATAATAATAGGGCATGCTGCTGCATGATCAGCTGAAGGCATTGATTGATGGAATCTTTAGGAATGGATTAAAAATATAGAATTAGTATAAAAGAAAACATTTAGAAAATAAATCACTGTCAAGTTCTGAGTGTTCTCTTCAATTCTACAAATATAGGTCCAAGAGGTTCAGAAAGTGTTTAGGCAGCAGAGACGGCTCATGAAAATCTCTCCTACATGAAGGGTAGCTAAAAAGTGGCTCATGGCATGAGTTATGAGGCACATTGCCTGGTCCTCTAATTCAGCAAGGGACTCCTTGTTGTTCCATACCATTCTTTAAGCACAAAACCGTCTCCACCCACTCCCAATCTGCCCCCTTTGTGCTATTGCTTCATTGCATCCTTTTCATCTTTTGGCTCATGATGTAAAAACACCATCACTAGCTGCGAACTGACAGAGCATGTCAGGAATTGAAAGTGTGTGTGACCTTTAGAGTCTAAATATTCTCTTAATTTGGGATAGTGGGACCCTCTATCCAAATACATCACAGAAATTGGGATCCCTGACAAAGAATCCCTCATTTTTCATGCCAAACCTCTCTCACTTGTGGTGAAAGTGGTGAATAATGAGAATGTAAATTGGCCTTTGGTGGTTGCTTTTATCTTTCGCATGCAAGCATCAGCACCACTCTAATCCTGCCTAATTAGGACCACTTTGCCATGCACAGGATTACACACAAACACACACACACATGCGTGTGCATGCACACGCACAGTAAGAGAGAAAGAGAGAAAATATATAAATGTTTACTTACCAGTTATTCAATTTCCTGGTCACTTTCTGAGCTCACTTATATAATCAAAATGTATATGCCTGTATTGTAAACATTATCTAGCCATATTAGGGAAAACAGTAGAGAAAAGCAGGGTCTATCATATGCAGACACGCACGCGCACACACACACCGGGGGGGGGGGGAGAGAGAGAGAGAGAGAGAGATCAGCAGTACAATCCAGTTCTTCAGAAAAAGAGACATTCACATCTACTGAGTAATGTTCCAGTTTCTCATTCTGATTTGATGTTAACAATTTGGATCCAGCATATATTATTTAAAAAAACAACAACCCTGTGCATAACATTGACAAGAAACTCTTGAAGGATAGATTCTGCTGTTTAAAAGACCAATGTCTTCATTCGTTCATTCATTCACTCATTTCTATATTCATGGGGGTTGTGGTTTGTGGTTAGATCATTGTGCCCTTTGCTTGGCAATGTTTTCTTCCATTTTTTATTCTTCCTCCCTGCATAGAGTATTTTTTTTTTCAGTATTGATAATGCAGCCACTGCTGCCCATGGTACAAGTACTCCTCCCCACACACACAAACCTACCATGTATATCCTAGCACAAAAACATGAGCTCCAGGCAAACAGGTTTCTGCAGCATAGCCCCACAAACCCTTTTTAACAAAAGGTTCCTATCAGGACAGGAAGAACATCATGTACTTTGAACAGTACCTACTGACTGTATCACACTGACTCTGAAAAAGCATCTGGATACAGTCTGCTGTCCAGATAAAAAGACACGGAATAAAGGAGGGTGAAGACTTGCTTTCTATCCCCACAGTAACATACTGTTCCCCTCACACCAAATAATGGCTGCATTAAAAAAAAAAGTCAACTTGCGATACAGTGCAGTGGAAACTGCTTTCTAGGAAGTTGTAACCGCCTCTTTTGCAGTCATTCCCTTTGCATTCATAAAGGGTCTCCAACTTTTTGGATGAGAAACCTGCACATTGCTTAGTTGTTTATCAGATTGTTTACAGATAAAATATCCTCAGGTATTCCTCATCATCTCCCCTCATGAGCTCTGCTTCCTCTTTTACATATTCACAGACCTTTTCCTTGCAAAGTGTTCTTTATTGGCGAAAAACAGAAAACACGCAGAAAGAATCTCTAATCATGCACAGAGTGGTTTGTTGAACCCAGTCTAGGATTCCCCTGCAGGAGCTTTCTTTATGAGCATACACCTGGGTGCCATCCCTTTAGGAAGGGCCTCCTGAAAACGAGTGGGCTTCCTCACCATGTGTCAATCCTCTGGCTGGGCCATCCTCCTTTGCTGATGACACATCATGGGATGTCGAGCCAGGATCACCTCATTTGTACCTGAGAAACTCTCCTGCTCCAAGCCCCTTCCCACCAACTATACCCCATTGGTTATTCCCAGAGACCAACTGCCCACTTGGGAAGTCTGGCCTTGAGATAAACATCTCCACTGTTCTAATCTCAGAGTCAGGATGGCCCAAATTCCTAGGCCCTCCTGTCCTCTCCTGTCCTCTCCTCTCCCTTTCTCCTTATTCTTCTGATTCTTCTGAAGACCAGCCAGCAGGTCTTGAGAGCATGTGCCCAAAGGTGCCTTCCTTTCTCATTCCCAACAGCCAGGGCCTTGAAAGGCTTTGGTCTGAAACACTGGATAGCTACTGCCAGTCAATGGTAACCAGAACCAGGCAATATAGTGCTCATGCACCCCTGGACAGTGACACCTGCTAAGTGACACATAACCCCAAACCCTAACATCTTTATTATTCTTTATTATTTTTAATCAGCACATTTTCTCACGAGCAGCTGTGAAGAGTGAGCGCCTCCAGCTAATGCCACCTTCATTTCCCATTCATTCCTCTGGATAGTTGGGGAAGCCCAGCTGGAAACAAATGGAGAGGTGGATGTGCTAATATGTCTAAATGGTGGACAGGCATGTCTGTGAGAAGGACGGGGGCTTAATGGGGAAATTTGGAAGGACTTGTAGAAAGCTGGCCAGGTTCTTGCACCATTCACTGACAGTCATCATTGGATTCTGAGCAGGAGAAAGAGGAGTGGGGTGGAGGGGAGAGACTTTGAAGCTTCCTCAACAGTGCCCAGTGAAGTTTTCCAGGCTGAGAGTGAGAATCAGTCCGTTTAAAGAGGAAGGGAGCTTATGTGAGATCCATTCCTTTATCCAGTGAGGAGGCATTGGGAGAAATGAGCTGCTGAAGTGAAGGAGCTCTGCAGTTTGTGCTGTCTTGCTCTCTTGCCGTGAGAGCCACTCTGAGTTTGGAGCTAGAAAAGGACGGACCAAGGGGAAGTTTCCAATTTGAATTCACTTCTTTATATGGGGAAAGCCTTCTTTTTCAGCTTTGGGAGAAGGCTCTTTGGAGCTAAAACTGTTCTGTTTTCTGTGAAGTCTCAGTAAAAGAACTGTTTTTCAGAAGGTTGGTTTGAGGTTTTGGAACCACATGGAAAGTGGGTAGAAGCATCTTGGAAAAAAGTGAGTGCATTTTTTCATGCACATATATTGAAGAGAAGGAGGGGATGTATCTATGCACATATGTATTTACATATGCAGAACTGGCCTTCTGTGTAACAGGATTCCCTGTGCATTGAAAACATTGGCTTTGTACACTTTGTTATACAAATGGCAGGGCAGTGCTAGTTGTCCTCCTCAAAAAAGTCTCCTTTAGGAGAAAATTCTGTACATGTTTACACAAAACAAACCCCTACTACTTTCAGACAGCATGGGAGCTGTAGAACCTGTCTAAACATATATAGGATTTCACCCTAATTTAATGATGGAAGTCAGAGGAGACTGGCGAATCTAATGTCAGTGGAACTCCTCATCCCCTGTAGCTTTTATTTTGAGACTTATTTATTTATACCCTGCCATTTTCCTCTCAAGGAACTCAACATGTTTCTCATTCTCCTCCTCTCAGTTTTATTTTCACAGCAAGATAGGCTGGACTATGACTGGCCCAAAGTCCTGCAGTGAGGTTCATGGCTAAGTGAAGACTAGAAGCCAGAGTCCCAGTCCCACACATCTAACTGCTACACTGCACAGACTCATTTTATAAGAGCTATCCATGGTGCTGAATCTACCCCATAGGTTCACCTCCATGGTGTACCATGAATAAGTCCTATAAAGAAGCTAACCTGTTTATAGCTCCTTAAAAAAGCCTATAAGCCTACCTCTGCATGTGATTTCTTAAAAGTTCTATAGCATCCCAACAGCTATGTCTGGAATCCACTTTAACTTTCTCCCCACATGAAATGCTCATATATGTCTAATTCTTTTAATAAAGTGTTAGAACAATGAAGGCTGATGATACCTCTGAAAGAAAACTAAAGGGAAATTTCTGAGAGTTTTCTGGGATCAAAAAGCAGACAGATTTCCAATATCATGCATAGCACCTTGGCTCACCCCATGCCCCAAAGAAGCAAGATAAATTATGCAAAATAAGCAAATAGATGCAAATAGGCTTGATTTGCATAATTGTCACAGGTAGTCTGTGTTTTATAAGCACCAACCTGTCACAGCTTTCAAAAAAAGGTTAATCAGCAGGATAAGTCTAACTTTAATCCTACCATTTGAATTTGTGTTATGAATCTGATGAGGTCCGTCCTTCACTAAAATGAATATATACAGTTTTCTTAACAGCAAGTGCCATAATAGGGACCATTATTATAATCCTCAAAGCTCGCACCTACCTTGAAGATTAAAGAAAAAAGTTATTGCAGAGGCCAGTAACAAACTGAGATAGTGACAGGCAGAAAATTTAAGAACGTGTGCCTTTAGGCACCTTTCATCAGAGGAAGATTGTCATCAGAACAATTTAGTCATCCTACTCAACATAAATGATTTTTAACACTTGGCTTGAAGTCTGTGGGGTCCCAAAGACACTTGCAGCACAGTATTGCTAATGAGGCACTCACTGCATTTGCTTTTTTTCTTACAGCTTTGTACTGTGGGCGATCTGTTTCCACTGCTTTTCCTTGCAGAATAACAAAAGAAATGCTAATGGGTACCAATTAAGGGGTTTGAATAACATTTAAATGTCTCTGCCTTCCAGGTCAGCAAGAGACTAGCTTGTGACAGTTTAAACTAAAATAATCCTTCAAGCCATTCTTGCTAAAACATCGTTATCCCCAGACAGAAAACACATACAAGGTCCAAAATCAGAGAGCCATCTGAAATGCTCAGATCCTACGAAGATGTAGAGGTGTCTCTGGACCAGATTGTCCCATCCTGTACAGGTAAGAAAACCATCCAATAAGGAGCTAGGGCAAGAAGTAACCTCCTGGAGCTGTTCTATCAGCAATGAACCCAACCTCTTCCTGTTGTTGCCCAGGATTAGGATTGGAGTACATATAACACTGGCCTCTTTCTCATCCTCTTGAGTGTATTAGTAGAAGCACATGAACCACCATTCCTGAGATCCTATAGGGAATGAAAGAGCTCAAGAATGAGTCCTGATAAAGGCAATCCAGTAGGTGCATAGCTATCTTGGAAGATATATTTTAAATAGTTTGTTCTATTTTGTTACACTTCCCCTTTAATTTGGCACAAAGGAAATTGCATTCAAAAACAGATGCAAATACATCCTCATGAGTTGGGTTCAAGTTTCCTATCCTTACCTTATATAAGAGGTGACCAAGGATCATGCATGAATGTTTGGTCTTTCCTTGCAGCTTACTGGACTGCCAGCACTTCAGTTCAAGGACAGAAGACACCATGAAGTAATTGCTCCCTCAGAGTATTTTCAGATGAGGAAGTGCAGGCAGTTTGGAATGCTGCTGAACAACTGCTGAGGGGAATATACAGAAAACACCCTTGGTTGCCTCACAGCATTTAGGGGACCTGAGAACCACCACCTATTAAAACACCCTGAAAATGAGTCAGAGCAATGGCAGACGCTTTCACGTGAAAATAAAATTTTCATATAACTGGAAGCATTAACTTCTTCAAGCTCAGTACAGCACTGACTCACCACACCTGCATTCTGGTGGACTCAAAAAAGGCCAATCTGCCAAGAAAGCTGATGCTTCAGAAGAACTGAGACAAACTGTGCTATGGTCTCTGCCTTTGGTGAGCCGAACTTGTGAAAAACTGTTAAGAATTTCTTCCATCTCTAAGGAAATTCAGTGAAATTGTCCCTCCAAGTTTTGTTGTTGTTGCTAGTTGCAAAGTCATGTCCGACCCATTGTGACCCATGGATAACATTCCTCCAGGCCATCCTGTCCTCCACCATCCCTCCGAGTCCACTTAAGCTCACACCAACTGCTTCAGTGACGTCATCTAGCCACCTCATCCTCTGCCATCCCCTTCTTCTTTTGCTGTCAATCATTCTCAGCATTAGGCTCTTCTCCAGTGAGTTCTCCCTTCTCATTAGGTGGCCAAAGTATTTGAGTTTCA
The DNA here is from genome assembly GCF_004798865.1 of Varanus komodoensis. Classification (NCBI taxonomy): domain Eukaryota; kingdom Metazoa; phylum Chordata; class Lepidosauria; order Squamata; family Varanidae; genus Varanus; species Varanus komodoensis. The sequence continues at coordinate 13,041,920 of NW_025335505.1, read as the reverse complement.
TCTTTAGTATCTGGCTCTCTAAAGAGCAGTCAGGGTTGATCTAGGACTGACTGGTTTGATTGCCTTGCAGTCCAAGGGACTTTCAGGAGTCTCCTCCAGCACCACAATTTAAAGGTCTCAATTCTTCAGCACTCAGCCTTCCTTATGATCCAGCTTTCACAGCCATAGGATAGGGAATTACAAGAAGTAGCTGTTTGTATAAAGCTTTAACTTTTAATGAATAAACTAAATAAATTTGGAAGCTTCAGTGTGTCATGGATGCTTTCATGAAATGGTTGCCATAGGGGTGCCTTGAATATTCATAAAATGGTTATTATGGTAGGAAATTGGAAACCATAAAGAAAGAAAGTTGACGGCACAAGATGAAGCGAAACACCAAATAAAAGATAGCTCAATTCCATAAAGGAAGCCAGAGTTCTGAGTTTATAAGAACTGACTACTGCTGTCAAGTACAGGACATTTTATGTATTTATTTAAAATATATATATGTGGCCAATCTCTGCACTGGCATCTCTAGGCAGCTCACTTTGGAGAGTATTCATTCATTGATGACATGTAAAAATAACAATAACTAAGAAAGACTTTATAACAAGATTGCCTTATAGCTCAGATGGGAGCTCTGTGGCACACAAATAGGCATAAAACTGATATGACCCATGGATGTGCTCCTGGCAATGTGGGAACAATCTTGGAGAACCAAGAAAGGGCAATGAGGACATTTCCTCAGCATGCACTCCATAAAATTCCCCTTCCACTGAAATCTCCTGTACTACAAGAATCATGGGAGATAGTCCCTCCATGACTTCCATTGCCTGAGCAGATCTCTCCTCAGATTCTTTAGACTCAGCTTCAGAATGCCTGGAAGAGCCAAGGGCTCTCCAGTGATACCAAGGACAATGTCTAAAAGAAGGAGCAGGCTCTCTTTAAATTGCAGGAGGTTTTCCAATCTGGAGGCAGCAGGAAAAGTTTTCCAATCTGGAGGCAGCAGGCTGCCTTTATCTGCATTCACAGAGCTCTAGGCCACTGCTGGAGCTATAACTGGCCCTACCTTGCCTGGGTGTACACAGCAACATTTGTATGCCAAGTGTTCCGGTTGGAACTCTTAGGGGCCCTGCTCATTGCTCCTGATGTTCTGGCCATTCCCATGGTCTCTGCCTGTAACAGGATGGGAAAGAGATGGCTAGCTTGATCTAAAGTGATGAGCTTTTCCATTTAAAACTCTGCAGCTGTAGAAGAAAGTTGAATTTTTATCACTGAACACCACTCCCTACCTCCAACTGCAGAAAACGTGATCTGTGGTTTACACAATTTAAAACAAAAACAAAAAAGAATTTTCAGCCAAGGTTCCTGCCTTCTTTCCAACCCCAACCCATTTATACTGTAAAATAAATTAAACTGCATATTATCCTGTTTCAAACAATGTCAGTTACTTTAAAAAATAACTCATCCAGCACATTTCCCACTCACAAAAAAGCTAACTGAGAAAAAGGAAGTTCAGCAATATATAACCATCTTTTAATAGGGTTATTCATCTGAATGGTAGTGTGAAACTGCATAAAATTAGGGCTGCATTTATACGGTTTCCTATTTGTGGAGTTCATAAATCGAGCCATTGCTCTATTGCATAGAAGACGGATTACAAAGGCACCAGGAACTGGTCAAGTTGCCTAGAGCTATTTTACTCTTTTTCTGTATGATTTCTGTCTGGATATATAGATTTATATCAAATATATACAATGGAAATATATTTTCTGTTACTATTTCAGTTCTTGCCCTGATAATTTCAAATACAGAATATAACTTTTAGTGTTGCATAACAATGCCAGAGAAATCAGAGATGGATTAAAATAGTTCAGATGTCCCTGGATTCAATTCTCAGTTTTTGTGGGGGAATGGCATATCCAAGTTGCAAGGAGTTTAGTGAGCTTTTTGACTTCTTTTTTAATTTCTCCCTCATCTAAACACATTTATTATATGGAAGTATAAATGTGATTGGAAAATATATGAAGATAAATGCTAATTCTGAAAAAAGGAGCAAAAGTGTTGTGCTGTTTAAATAATACTATTACTACAGCATGGAGCTCTCTTCAACCTCCGTGTAGCACTCTCTTGCACTCTCATCCCTTTGTTTATTGTCTCTCCACCAATCTAAGTGTGTGCAAGACAACACCATGCTGGTGAGAGTAGATCAGTAGGCTCAGTTTTCTGTACTCTTAGAAATTACATCAATCGCTGCAAAAGTCATAAAGGAGGGTTTTTGCATACTTTTCTGCAGCCAAAAAAGAAAAATCCATCTGTAAACTAACAATAGGACAAATTATGTCTGCCAATCAGCAAAACATACATGGAATAAATTTTAAGAAATCTTGACATCTTCATCACTGAGACCTCTGGAACTGATATTTTAAGTAAGCTAGAGTAAGCGTCATGGTTCACATCTATTTTTACAGTACAAGGAGTAAGCGTCATGGTTCACATCTATTTTTACAGCTCCAGGCGTTCAGATTTAAGTAAAATCAGAAGCTAAGCTACTAACCTTTGGATATTTTCTAATAATTTTCAACAGTGGTGTGCAGGAGCAGCTTTGTTATTGATACCATCAACCATCAAAGAAGGACAGAAGGGTCAACCTGCTACGATATGTATCTTGGAGTCTCAATATTTTTATTTCTTTATTTGCATTTTTGTTAGGTTACAAAAAGCATCCAAATATTTAGAAATAATCACATACTCAATTTGTAAAAAGGGTAAGAACTGAGCAAAAAAAAAATCCAAATCCAATTTACCAGTTCTTTAATAATAAGGAGAGGCGGGAAAACAAGCCATGTTTCAGATGGCTAGAATACTCTCAAAGCTCATTTTGCTCTGCTTCTGATTTCTAGCACATTTCCACCATTGTTCATTTTGTACAAATGGAAAACTTGTACAAATCAAGCAATGTTCAGATGAAATCTCACCAAATTTGCACACATTTCCTAATAGGCTAAAGTGGGGCTGATTTTGTCTCCTAAGGAAATTTACACAAGTAAAACTGGGAATCAGGTACAAGAAAAACAAAAATATGTGTTCAACAATGTGTGAATATTTTTGGTGGAAAACTGCTTGTGATCATACTTGCACTTGGGTGGGTTTACCTGCATGTGCTGAGAGCAAATAGCATGTTTGTTACAAGTTTTGCGACTTATGTGTAGATACTGGATATCATCATGTGCTTGAGTTAGTGGCTCTGTGAATATTTCTAGTTCTCATGTTGTGCTTATGGAACATTAAACTATTCTGAATTATAGTAGACTAACCTCAGATAATCTGTGGAAATGTCCCCACTTCTTCAGTTAAAATTCTACCCTTTGATATGAAATAAATGTCTATATTCCTATGCATCCTATTGTGTATCCAGAAATTTCACAAAGATCTTCAATAAAATTTAAAGGACACTAATGTACCCATGAATCCCTCTTCTAGATTTTGTTTCTGATAGCAAAATTTAAAAGGTTTCTAGGAAGAATGAGTTGAAATGACCCACACATACTCACAAATCTTTTGGATACATTTGAGCTGAACCTTCAACCATTTATGTCAGCCCACACCTGTTGTCAACATTCTGCCTTACAAGCCATTTTTGTCTATTCACTGAGAACTGACACTTTCTTCTCAACTCTGAATGAGGAAAAAAGTATTTCCTATTGAACACTTATTTCCCTTTGAAGCACAGTTTCAGCTCAAAGCACATCTGTCTCAAAGATACTTCAAAGATGCACCAGCTTGAGTTCAAGAGGAAAGTATGTATGCCATCTAACTAGTCCAAGATTTAAAGGCTTTAGCATTCTAAGATCTCCTGTGTTCAAATAGCTTTCAGTGCATTTTTTTCCTTTGGCCTTATTTTGTCTATGGCTTTTTAAACTTATGGTCCAAGAAAATGTTAGGTGTTAAGCAATGTAAAATTTGTTTGTATAGAAAGAAATGTAGAAAATGCACTGGATACATTAGGTAAGCTTCCATCCTTCTTGATCTTATTAGAACAATTCAGAAAATTATATGTGAACTAACTGCAGAATTACCCCAGCCTGGGATCCTTGGCCCTGAAGCTCACTGAGTGAATTTGGGTCAAACAGAAAGGAGCAGAAACATGTAAGTTCCTGTGGGTTCCTCAGATGAAAAAAAGCAGATATGATGCAATGAGAACATTTTTTTAATAATAAGTTTTATACAAAATAACCCTAATACAAAGAAAAACTAAAAACAACATCAATCATCAGAAACATCAGACCTGCTGGGTCAGCCCCCACATTTTTTCTATTTATGATAACTTAAAAACATATTTGAATTTATACAAAGTCCCATTTCTCTAGCCAATAATAAAAAGAGTCCCAAGTTTGATAGAAATCAGCATCTTCTTTCTCCTTCAATGACAAAGTCAATCTGTCCATTTCTGCACAGTCCAAGATCTTTTTTAGGATCAGTTCATCGGTGGATGGTTCTTCACTTTTCTAGTGTTGGGCAAATGCAATCCTCACCGCAGTAATTACATGTAAAATCAAGTACATTTCTTGCTTACTAATATCAACAGGTATAATGCCTAATAAGAAAACTTCAGGCTTAAAAGTTAAGGATTTTTGTAACATTTTCTCAAGCCATTTATGTATTTTAATCCAATACTTTTTTGCATTATCGCAAGTCCACCACATATGATAGAAAGTACCCAATTTATGTTTACATTTCCAACATCCATTTGACATATTTGGAAACATCTTAGCTAATTTGGTGACAGATACCATCCAATGAGAACATTATTTTAAAAAATTGTGAAAATTTTTTAGTTTGCTCTGAAGTGAGGCAGGCTGGTCTTCCACAAATTCACATTTTGAGACTGATTACAAATTCCAAAGCCTTGGAGTGTTCCTGGATTACTTTGCAGGAAACACGCCAAGTCTCTGCTCTTGGGCCTACTGAAGAAACTCCAGTTCATTATAGGACTGTCCATCCATCACTCCTAGAAACCATTGAATCACCACCATCTTTCTTCATCTCTGATATTTTCAATGTTATTCCTCACATGTTCTCCCCATCCTAGATAGTCCTTCTCTTTCTCTCTCCCCCACTTCATATTCTTTCTTGCTAATAAAGCCAAAGCTGCCCTGCTTACTTATCATCTAATTCAGTTGGTCTGTGTTTATTTCCAACCAGTCGGTGTAGGTAGGAAGTCAAAATCACTCTCTCCTACTCTTGGGGTCATCACAAATACACACAAAAATACAGAGTGATTGGATTCTCTAAAATACAGTGCTGCTTCAGAAAATATGCTTTCTTTCTAGAATTGCTGCAAGTCCTATATCAGTTACAAGGTAGATATGCACAAAACATTTTTGTTGCTCGTGGGCTTGGTTTCTATATGCATGCCATTCTTTTCTGTGATGGTTCCATAGATATATCCTTGGACGACCCACTTGTGGATTAATATTTCTTTTTTGTGTGACAGAATTTAGATTAGTTGGCCTTCTGGTCCAACTTTTATGATTCTATTGATTGATAACCCTTCTTTAATCAAGCATGAGCCATACCACATGCTCCCCAGAGACCTTAGAAGCAAGAGTAGAGCTGCAACTGGAAGGCATTGTTTCAGGAGAGAGACATGGTCCCATCAAGGGTGAACCATTCCACCTGCTTCCATTCTCAGGGGCCTTATAAGCAAGGCTGAAGCTGCAATTTGGGAAGCACTGCTTATGAGAAGAGAGGCCTGAATTGATTGTATTGCTCAAGTTGTTTAAAATACTGTTTTCAATTCAGTATTTTTGTATGTTAACTATAATGTGTAGTAAACTACTATGACAACTCAGAGAGCTTCAGCTCTTGGGCAGCACAGAAATTAAATAAATGGAATCTACTGCTTATAAAGCTGCTTATATGAGTTCATCAATGATGTATGCATCTACTCCTATGTCTCATTGAGTTCAGTGTTGGTTAGTCTCAGGTCACTGTGCATAGAAGTGTAGCCCAAAATTAGATGCTCTATATGCCTCTTGTTTTCATTCTTTTTAACCAATACAATGGGATATTCCCACTTGTTCCTTCTTCTGTGCAAGTAAGATATGCAATATGTTTCTAGATTGGGAACTTTGTTAATCTCTTTTATATCTCAGCTTGTTGAGAGAAGTTGTATGCCAACTGAGAAAGTTGTGCCGCATATGTGATTGGTACACATTTGGACTACCAGTTTTCGTATGCACATTGCTGACACATGAAGAACTGCTCCATCAGCAGACACTTATTCTTAATTGCATAATTCCTTATTGTCTGATGTCCTGATGTCAATAACTGGCCTTTTTAGATGGGATTCTTTGTTTTATTTTTCCCAGGCAGCGAATCTCTTCACTCAGTTCCAATGTAAGTCAAACGAAACACAAAGCGGGGATTTCAGTGTGCCAGTTTTAGTTAATGGATGGGGCTAGAAAGGGATACATTGGATGGCTAACACTGATGAAAGTTCATAAACATTTTTAAGCATTAACATGAAGTGATACTCTTTCATTTTCTTCCAATTCATTTCATTTTGTTTTCTATCTTCCTCAGAACTAGTTCAAGCCTGAAGCTATGACCAACTCTTCTTCATAAAAACTTGAGCCATCTATCTCATGAGGAAACAGTGCCAGTAGGGTGTTAACACTGTATTCCTTTTTTATTGTAAATAAAATACAGTAGTCAAACAACATAAATAACACTAGGGATGGACAAATCAGGGTTTTTTCAGTCTGTGTCATTTTCATATGTGTTTGCTTTAAATCTGCTCATGCATTTATCAGTAGGTTTAAAAAATCCACAAAAATTTGCATTTAAATATATATTTATACATTTACTTTCTGTCAGAATATGCATTCCTAAATTAGTTTCTCCCAAAATACACATTTCTTAATGTATCTCTTCTCAAAGCACACACTTTTAAACTCATTTTGATGCATTGTTTGAGCTGAAAACTGGGTCGTGACATTCAAAGAAATGAGAAATCCAATTAATAGATACATTCCTTTCTGTACATTAATGCAAGAGGTGGTCAGTTACCAATGGAATTTATTAAATTTGCAAGTATCCCTAAGCAATGCAGATATTTCTGTTTTCCTTCCATTGTGGCTTAGCAACTGTAGTTACCTTCACAAACTTACAGAAATGTTTAGAGGGGCTTTTGCATAGATTCAATTCATACTAAATTCCATGTTTGGTCAGATTTGGAAGAATACCAAGTGTGTAGTTTTATGCCATAACTTCTGGAAGTTGAAAAAATATTACTATATTACATTTTTGTATTTGTTCAGTATCCAGTTCACTTGCCAGTTTAAAAATAAAGAAATCCAAGGAATTCCAGTTATCTACTTAATAGGATGACCACATTACATGCAAGCATATGAAGGCTGGGCTTAAATTGTGAGTGGCTTATAATGTGAGCTCAGAGGTTTTCCCTGTGCCACTGCAGTGTGATCTCTCTTAAGATTTGTGCTGGCATGGTCAAAATGTTCTCCAAGCACATATCTTGAGCTATGGAGCAGCATCCATATAACTGCATCTTTAAAGACCAATAATTACATCTCCCCTCCTTCTATGTAAGACATACATATATGTGAACATCAAATAATGAGGAACCTAATTTAAAATACCTATTCATTGTATAGTTTGTCTTTAATGCTTTGCTGTGATATTTGGAAGTTGTATTGAGGAACTGCATTGAGTCAAGAACTAAATCCACATAACCAGCGGACAGATACAAAATTTTAGCACACTATTATGCTTTTACCATGCAGTGACCAAAAGGAACATTTTCTTTCAATAAAGTGGAGATAATTGAGGTAGGCATACCTCATTCATGTGATGATCTGCTGAACATGAGTGTCCAGCTTTATTAAATATACTTGAAGAATTTCATATCTGCAAATTTTTACATGAATTGAGCTGATATACACATTCCAGATTAATTAAAAAAATCCACCAGTTTTTGTACTTCAGTTTGGCTCAAAATTGTATCAATACTGTTTGAAAATGTGAATTATAAGTGAGAGCTTAAAATTCTTATTTAAAATACAGTATTAGTGAATCAAAAATTTATCTCAGTTAATTTTTGCAAGAATTTTCCCATGTGTTTCTATTTCCGGGACACAGACCTTTCACTTTGTAGTCAAAATCCATACATTTCTAAGCTCCCATTTCAGATTACATAGCAAAAAAGGTGCTAAATTGCATATTTTTGGAAAGCATGAATTGAAATGCATACTTGTGAAAACATTGTATAAAATGCTTTGATTGGTGGTAGAAAATGTGCACATTTTCAAAAATGCACATAATAGATGGTGACGTTTACCAACTTTCACACAAATTTGTGTGAACAAAAAAAAAATATGATATGGATATGACCCACACCTTGAGGATCAGATTAAGCCAAGTTTGCTAATTTGCACACCCCCATTTTGACGTACATTACAATTTTCTTTGGTATACATATACCAAGTAGAAGACTATTTAAGCAGAAGCAGAAGTAATATAAGAAGAAATCCCGCTGGAAGGCCTGAACAAAGTCTTAATTTCTCAATGGAGGTTCAAAGTGGGTCAGTGCTAATTGTTAATTCTCATTGATCAGATGATAGATTAGAGAGTGGTAGAGGAGGCAGAGGCTCACTCCCATTCTCTGCCTGTTTACTCACTCATTCTCCTATCCTATCTTCTTTTAAACAGGCAAACAGAGAAGACAAGGTAACAGACATGAGATGCAGCAATAAAAGGATTCTTTCTATTTCTACCTTTAATATCACTGAGAAGAAAGTTGCAATACTACATTAAGCAGAAAACTTACCCTTAAGGATCATTGCAAACTGGTCACATAGGTTAGCATTGTGAAACAAAACAAAACAAAACAACAGCAATGTCAGAGAGAAGAAATTCTCAAATACCAAGAAATCTCATCAGCCAATTTTGTTAGATGCAATGCACCAATATCTTTTAGGGATCTGCAGCATTGCAGGGAAAGAGCCTCTCTGAACGAATACAGAAAGGTTGTCCCCACTCTTAAATAGAAAAGAAGCTTTTAGAGGAACATGAAGAATCACTTGGAAATACAAAAGAAGCAATACGTGATACAGAGCAAAGGCTTCTAAAGATAAAGAAGTCAGTGTATATGATGACTGTGCAAATAGCAACTTCCCTTCAACACCTCAGTCACAACAACAAACACATTCCTACCCTCTACTTCTATTTTCTTTTCTAAGAGCGTGGAGATTTATAGTGAATTTTAAAACTGAACAAAGATCCTGGAATCTGCATTTTTCTCACTTAAATATATAATATTGCCCTACCTTTTCATGAAAAGAAAAGGAAATGCTTCTTCACAAATGTGTAGATAAACTATCAAATTTACTGCCAGATGTAGTGATGGTCACCTATTTGGATGCCTTTAAGAGAGGGTTTAGCAAAGACATGGAAACCAATGCAAGCAAGCTGAGCATGTGCTTCAGAATGCAGACACTTGCAGCCTTACAGGGCAGAGCAGGAAAGGGGTGGGAGAAATCTTCCTTGCTTGCTTCTCCTGCTGTGGTAGAGGGTATGTTCAGCAGATGGCCACGTTCAGCAGGTGACCACATCTAGCAATGGCATTGCAGAGAGAAAGGGTAGGAACCTGGAATGATCTCTGGATAGCCCAGTCTCTTCCCCTCCCCACCTCTCAAAATGCTCACTTTTCCTTCTCTGAGGCCACTTACCTGACCTCAGAGAACAGCTACAACAGTTCTATCTGCACCAGCTATTAGAAGAAGGGGGATTATAGCTCTGGTTCCCAGCAGAGTTTGGAGCTCTTTCTCCAGTCTCAGAACTGGGAAACTGAGCTATGCCTCCTTCCCCTGGACAATGCCTAGGATCATTCCCTCCAACCACTAAAGTCACAATGGTTGTAATGTTACCTGTGCCACTGGAGACAGTATGTTTCTACCTGCCAGTTGATGGGAAGCTCGACCAGGGTGCAGTTTTGGTTTGCCCTGTTTGTGAGCCTCCCTTATGCATTAAGTTCTTGTGCCCACAAGAACAGAATGCTAGACTAGAAACACCTTTGATCTGATCCAGTAGGGATGTTCTTACTTTCACCATTTTCCATTACTATTAAACAAGCATAATTTTAGTAACAAGCTTTGCATGATATTGGTTGCACTCTGCTTGTAAACCTTTACAGAACCCACTAATTACTGAACACACTGAAATGTTTTGGCATTGATTTGTCTTTAATTTCAGTCAAACCAGTAATCAACCTGTGAAACACACAGGCTTTGTATAACTTCTAACAGAGCTTTTCTGTGCAAAGTTCCTCAGATCGCAGAGTACAAAACCATTCAACTTGTTCCTTGAAGAAGCTAAGAAAACAAAGGCAGGGTTTGGGTTGTTCCCCCCTTTGTGGGGGTGCATATTTGCAAAAGGCCTCAAATTCATGTTTGTATATTTGTTTGACAGATGTTGGATCTTTAAAAATGAGAGAGATAGAAACTGAAAAGGAATATTGTCACACTCTTCTTTGAACTTCCATGATCTATACTGAGCTTACTTCTCCATGATTGTAAACTGTCAGAGGTTGTCTTTAAACTGTACGGCTTTTATCTGTGAAGTTCCACCCTCATACTTGCAATACATCACAGAAACAAAAGAGAGAAACTGGCTTGCCTCACTTTCAGTGAGGACAATATTCTAGTGGACTTGGTATAGATATTGATTAAAAATACTGATGATAAAATGAAGCTGCTGATAAAGGAAGCCAATTTTTTAGTCCCCTCCACTGAAGGGGAATCTCTTAGGACTTCCGAGGTACTGATTAGTTTTCAGTTATCTGTGGCTGTTAATCTTGAATTTTGGAGGATTAAGACTCTAACACTTAGCATCAGCTTTCTGAGAAGAGTAGCATGACTTTCAAGCATTTTCCAAGCATCTTTCAGTAAGTAGTAATGGAAAATCCTTCAGATCTTTTCAAAGCCCTTCCTGGTCAGCTATTTATTTATTATGTTTCCATAGCATCCCACAGCCAAAGTTCTCTAGGTAGTGCACAAGCATTAAAATCATCAGATACAACGCAAGATATACCTTTTAAACATAAAATGTTTAAAATTGTAGTATATAGAAGAAGTGAAAACATAAGTAAAACCTAGAAGCGATATAAAGATTTTAAATATTATGTTTTAAAACAACAGAAACAGATTAAAATGCCTGGGAAAATAGGAAGGCCTCCACCTGCAAAGAATAACAATTTAAACTTGAAGCTCATTTATCTACTTTATCTTTTACATTAAATAGAAGTGTAATTAGAATAGGCCATGATAAAGTGAGAAGGATAGTGAGTAGAGGAGTTGCTGGAAGTTATAGAAATATTTCTGATGGATGAAGAATGGTAATTTCTATTAGAAAATATGCAGAACAGTAAGTATGTTCTTTACTCCAGAGAAAGATGTCTTCCTTATACTTTGTACTTTAGCTTCTTTGTACTTTCCAGAATACATGTTAGAACCATAGTAAATCTGTACTTGGGTTATCAGTGAGTGCAGGGGAGATAGACTTAGTATCCTGTGATAACAAGAGGTTGGACCCCATGGCCTTCTCTCCCCTTCCAACTCTACTGTTCTATGATTTGATTCCAAGACTACTCCTGTATGTATGAACTGTGATTCTCTTCCTACAGTGCAATCATCTGCAGCATAAGAGTTCAATAAAGGGCTGCACTTCATATCTGATTCATTCTACATATACTTAGCATTGTGTGCATAAGGACGGGTGAATCTAATTGTTTTGCTCTGCCCTGCAGTCACACTTTCTGATCCATTATTGGTTATTTCCCAATTTTGGTAAATTCTGACCAAAGATGAACTGAAAAAAATATCACCAGTTATCACCAATTATAACCATATTCCATAGGTATAGCTGTTCCCAGAACAGAGAGGTAAACTATTCCCACTATGGGATACAGTTAAAGACGAACAGTCTGTAAGGGGGGAAAATGGTGGCAACCCTGACTCATCACCAGAGAAGCTGAATGCAAAGGGATTCAAACCAGGCTCCCACGAGCTAAGCAATCAAAACCCTGGGCCAGATGGACCAATCTGCCTGCTTCAGTTTCTTTTTATTCTAAATAGTGGAAACTTTGTGAAATTTCATACATTCCTGTCAAAGCCAACCTGAAACAAAATTCTCCCCCATCCCTAAGGCTGTGCAAAAGTGTGCACTTGTGTTGGTCTTCAATATGAAAGTTTTGTCTGGAACATTTGTAGGACGTAACAATATCAAGACTTTGAGAATAGTCATGATTACATATAGCACATATTTTTATTCAAGTGCACAAAAATACATTATTTGAACTTCAAACATTTGGTATCCACCATTGTCTCTCCTTAATCTAGGAGTACTCCTGATGAAGACCTAGGTTAGAAGCCCTGTAAGGGAATCAGATATAACCTTGCAAATAAATCAGTTCGGTTAGCAACACCTGTGAGGAGATTGAGTTCAACAATCAAGGTTGATCTACCTTTTCACTTTTTCATGTTCACTCTGCAGAAAACAGTGTCTTAAGAGTGTTAGATGAGGCTTTCTGAGGTTCTGCAAAGCTCCTGTCAGCTGGACCTTGGTTCCAATAGAGTGCTGAGGGCAGAGAGGGGCACTGAAACACAAGTCTTTCCTAGAATGTGATTATGGTTCATTCTGCTGTCTTCCTAATGTCTGGAAAAAATCCAACAGCTTAGGCAAACAGCATTCATTCACAGCAACAACTCAATCCTGGGAGTGGACCAGAATCAATCAAAATTATTCACAGATGTGTTGCAGTGTTAATGCTCACAGAATCAAGAGTATACCCTTGCAATTCAAGCAATAATAATTAACTTGGTGGCTATAATTTAGGTAAGCTAATAATTTAAAGAAGGAAATGAATGTTGAAATTAACTTTGATTTTCCTATCCCTTTTAAGAAGGCAGTATGACACTGAGTTCTGACTGCTTTTAGATCATATGTATCTTCTGATGAAACAACCATCTATCATTGGATTAGTCATCCATCTGATCACTTTTTCAAGTATTGTCCCACTGAGATCATTTCAACCTGACTGTGGATTCCCAGAAATGCCTAAAAGACTAAATATGCTCTCCGAGAGCTATTAAAAAAAAAAAAATCAAAAATGGCTGGGTGTGTTTTGGTAGTTCTTTGTAGGGTGAGATAAAAAGAATTCCTCTTGTGAGAGTATAATTAACAATAGACCAACAGTGTTGCATGAGGATAAAAGTATATATAACTGTTATTTTGTAGCATTTGCACTATGCTTTAAAATAGTGGAAGAACCGTGCCAATCTTGCATACAATCAGCCCCATCTATTGGCAATGTATATATGGTACCTTACACAAACAAAGGCTTCTCATTCATTTCAGTGGTGAGGAAAGTTGCATGCTCAGTAAAGTAAATGGTGAAGCTCTTGCCCGTGCAGTTCATTCTGTACTTTAGAACAGAACAGAAAAACATCAAACATAATAGCTTAAAAGAACTTTAGAACAGTTTAAAACAAGATTGAAACAAATGGCATAGCACTTTGAGCAAAGCACTGCAAATAATTCTCCACTGGGAAAAGTTCTGTGTCTGATTTTCTGTTGGTCAGAGAAGAGTGGTCTGAAGAGCCATGATATGGCAGTACTTTAAAATAAGTGTACTTGGGACTGCAGTTTTGAACTTATTCTATCATTTCAAGAACTGCTTCTACATATTTATATAAGTTTGTACAGTGCATGCAATGTGTACATATTTGTCCTGAGTTAACTGAGTACTCTTGAAACATGACCAAAGGCCATATCATTAAAAGAAAGCAAAGAAAAACAGAGTTTGCCTGGCTGATTGCTTGGTTTTGTCCTTTGTTGTATTCATTTTCTTGTGCTAACTACTGTGTTTATTCAACTTTCACTCAACCCATATGAACAAATTTGCTTGTGTAAGTAGCACCAAATTGCATTCTTGTGCCATTGTTATTAAGTATAGTAGCAATTAAACCTTGTACAACAAAAATCCCCTTTCTGAGTCCCAAGCTAAGACTCCAATATTTGTCTGTTGAACAAATTAGCTGCAAAGAAAGGAAGAAAAACTTTCTTTGCATGCACACACAACTTTTTGGGTAGCATAGCTTTCTAAGAGTGCAATTTAAGTACGGCACTCTGAAGTCTTTGATAAGGAATCATTTATGAGAATAAGAATTGTGCTGCTTAAGCTCACAATTTATTTTGAAGCACTTTTCTAATTTACATAATTGCATTTTATAAATTCAGTTGTGACTACTGATCAAAGTAAATAGGTATTACTTTTTGAAGTCACAGCCAGAAAAAATACTATTCAGGTTTGTTTTAAGCAAAAAAGATATTGATCAATTTTCCACCTTTAAAGCATAGTGGAAAATGAAATACAGCAAAAACAGTTATCCCATATGCTCACTTTAAGCTATTTAATAAGCCTTTCATTTGTAGCATTTTCTGGGCATTCATGGGCACCTGTTCTATAATGCAGTCCCCATCCTCGAGTAGCTATATCTTCCATTTCTGCTGAAGATGAGTTGTTGGTGTGGTTAATAATCCATCTACAATCCCTGAAAAGTGAATTGAGGTTTGAGGTGGTTCATTGACCATGTCCATGACCTTACCAGGTAAGGATACACAACTACTTACAGTGGGTGCTTGGGTTGTGGAATAGGCATCTGATACATGCCATAAAAGATGGTAGCATAGTTGAGCCCCCAAGCTAAAAATGATCATGCAGACCCACTCAATTAGGAACAAAAATTTCTCCAGTATCTGTAGGTTTTCACATGTAATTTCACTTTACGAAGTTCTCCCTGCCACTCTATCCTAACTCCGTTGTACATTGAGCATACTGAACTGTAAATGATTTCCAGATCAATCCAAATGCAGGAAGTACTTCCACGAGCAAGGAATGTGTTCATGAAGCTACTCTTCCATAGAGATGAATAGAAAAAAACTATTTTTGTATGACTGGTATGTGCATATGACACCCTTAAAAGGTGTAAGAGGAGGGGAATGAACTAATAGATGCCATTTTAGAATTAGCAGCACTATATTCAGAGAAATCTATCCTTCAGTTTCAAAAAGACTCATGACATCAGTGATGCAACAGCATACTATGCAAACTATATTGTCAGTGGATTTATAAAGTAAATTAATTTCTCACATCCTTTGGAAGTGACTTTAAGAAAGTAGCAGTGGTAATGAAATGTTCTAGTCACCCATCAATTCTGTTCTAGGTTCTCATATCACTTTAGATTCCATGGCAGGAAATGCTTCAGAATACCTAAGAAGATACAGCAATCACTAAATAGGACTCTTTCAACTTGTTCATATGCTAAGATACATTTAATGATTGCTTAACAAAGTCAGTCAAATGGACAAGCAATATTTATACTCCCTTTCAATGCACAGTCTGCAATCTGTGTGTACACTTAATATTCCCTGTCCTGCCCCCACAAAACCTCAAACCATGGCAAGGCATACCATTACAATGTGCAGTTCGCGAAGAACAATGTGGTACCCAAAATTTTCCCCACTCTTATTTTACCATGTCCATTCATTTGATTGGAAAGAAATTACCTTCAAAAAGAAAATTCAGAAGAAATTTTCATGTGTTTACAGTTCTTCTCCTTAACTTACTTAGGAAGAAGCCAAGGAGAGCGTGCAAGGGTCCTGTCTTTCATTCCACAATCATTTCCATAGCAGACCGTACCCCCACACACAGCTTGGCTTCCCACACCTCAACTAAAGCCCAGGAAAGACGCCATACGGTAATCCCTCCTATTTTTCAGATGAGAAAATGCAGGCTGCAAAGCAATGGAGAGAAGTGTAGTGTGTGCGTGCCCACTGAGTGATTGACATCAAAGACCTACCAAGATGAATTCAGGATGACCTATAAAATGCTCTGACAATGAAGTAAAATGGAAGCGTCAAGAGCCAAGCCCATGATTTAATTCTGAATTCTCATTTAGCTTCTTGAAATAGGATTCATTAGAAATCAGCCAGAAATCAGCCTTTTTATTACAGGAAATAGACAGTAAAGCAGACCCAAAAAGGAAGGCCTGATTTTAAAATCTGTGCGCTATTTTGATCATCGGTATCATGATACAGCACACTCAGTGATATAATGGGCTGTAGGACCTAAGAATACACCCACAAGCCACAGGGATGCCTTTGAACAAAAATCTTTGACAAACCTGACCCACAGTGACACCAGCTTAATGGAAATTGGATTGTTATTGTACGTAGAAAAAGCATTAATTTTTCAAGTAGACTAATATTGATCTTAAAACAGTGGCTCTTAAAGATTACACCAACATCAGCTCTGTTCTTTACAAAAATCCTATCAGCATTCCAAGAAAACTAACATTTAGAGGCCAAACCAATTGACATCCTGTATAATCCTACAAAACAAAGAAGGTTTATCCTTCCAGTGGGATACAATTCTTGTCCATAACTTGCTTGTGTATATTCATTAACAGGTAAATAAATCTTGCTTGGGTATACAGGTGGTACAGGAGTGTTGAACTTTATTTTTTCTTAAATAAATAACAGTTTTCTTTTCCTAACCTTTGGTGTTTGTGTGTTTGTGTGTATGTGTTAGTCAGTGTCACTTCTTGTATTAGAATTACAATTGAGGAGTTCAATCCAGACTAAGCTAGTTCTTCATACTTTTCACTGCAAATACTGGGGCTAATCCGTGCTGTTTCTAAAGACCTAATTCTGTCATTTCTACAGTATTTGCAACTGTTTCTAAAACTAGTCTCACATTTTCTTTTCACAGGAAATATTTCATTTGGTCATGATTAGCTCTGTGTCCCACCAGGTGCAATTCAAGGTCCTGGTACTTGTGTACGGAGCCCTAAACAAGTTAAGACTGTAGTACTCAAAACAGCACATCGTTCAGCACCAATTAACTCATTTATTTATTTATTTATTTATTAAAACATTTTTGCTTGAAGAACAGTTCTGATCATGATTCACCTATGGGCACAGCAAATGGATCTGGTGATTCCATGTACAGCATTCTTGGTGGTGCTGACCAATTCCTCAAAGAAGTCTGGTTAGTTCCCATGATATTGATTCCCATGATGTTCTAGATTTTTTTTATGCCTTCATGTTTTTGAGAGTATTTGTTCCTGAGACTTACTGCTTTATGATTATGTCTGTGTACATGTTTGTTAAGTTATATGTACATATAAGTAATGAATTTATGACTGGTGGTTCAAATAATATATAACTGATTTCTTTTGTGTTGTGTGCCTTGGGAGGAAGTACAGTCTAGGATGACAACAATGACAACCATTCACTAGTCATCCCTCAGTTTTTCTCTTTTAGTTTATTGTATGGTCATTGACCATTTAAAGCCCAAATAATTAATTTAAAACACCAATGATCAGTAAAAGAGAATGCAGTAAAAGACAGCAGCATGTTTGACATATGTAAAACCTAATATAATAGCATATTTAAAACAGTCATATAAATTACATTTAAAATTGAAAAATATCCTTATGGAGGTTAGTTAGTGACAGAAAATAAAAATGTTGCACCTTCTTCTGTTACATGTTTAATGACGACAGTCAGTAGATAAGTTACACACCATTCAGAGGGTCTTCCAGGTAATTTATTTAGAATAGGTACAATGCATCTAATCTTCTCATCTGTATAAAAATTACAGAAGAGAAGAATATAGGGAAGGGATTCTACCACTTCTCCTCTGGGTGGGCAGAAACAATTTATATAAGGAATTCCTTATATAACCTTGTCTAGTAAGAAGCATTTTAATTACTATACCAGAGAAACAAAATATAGTTAAAAACAGAATTAACAAATAAATAAAAACCATAGTTAAGACAGATTTAATCTACTTCTTTACCCCTTTTCTAAATAACCATTAGTTAAAATTAAAAATATCTAACATAAAAGGTTAGGGTTGGGGTACTATGAGCTAAAACCCTAATATAGAAGTAAAGCATGAATCCTCTCAACATGTCTTAGGAACAGAAATTATGAAGAAATGGTTCTTATGCACTTTAACAGTGCATGTTCTGATTATACACCCACTAAACATTCAGGTAGAACTGACATTACTATCAAATACAAATTGCTTCAAATCCTCAAACCTTTCATCAATCATCAATGCTCTATTCCAGGTTCCCAGATCATTCCCAGTTAGGTAGTAAGAACTCATCAGTCTATCTCTGCTATTGTTGCTAAAAACATGAACAAACTCAGAAAACAGTGAGGAGTAAAAGCCTGGATACACGGATGTTATATCTAAACAGTTCTATTAAAGGAAACAAATTTGATAAGTAGGATAGAATTCCCAAGAAGTTCTAGGGAGAGTCCACTCGCAGATAACCAGTTACCAGTGTGGTGTAGTGGTTAAGAGCATGGGACTGGGACTCAGGCGATCTGGGTTCTAGTCCCTGCTCAGCCATGGAGCCAACTGGGTGACTTTGGGCCAGTCACAGACTCTCAGCCCAATCTACCTTACAGGGTTGTTGTTGTGGGGATAAGATGGAGGAGGAGAATGATGTAAGCTGCCTTGAGCCCTTTGTAGGAAAAAGGCAGGAGATAGATAGATAGATAGATAGATAGATAGATAGTAAAAATCCAGGGAAGCTGAAGAGGTGATGACTTTGAGCGCCAGTGCTTGGAAAGAGCATCCTTACGAACAAACAGAAATCTCTGACATCAGACAGGATGGGAAGAGCAACAACAGCATCCACCCAGTTCTAAAACTCCCTTTTCCTTCCTCCTTCAGTTACTTTATCAGTTTCAGATGTCCTTTATTTATTTTGCAGTCTTCTATTAGGCTGAGATTTGTTTGCATAGTTTCTTTTTTCCAAGCTGGGCAGATTCTGCAGAAAATATCTGCAGTTTTATATTCCTGACTCAAAACTGCAGGCTTATTCTTGTGGACTGATATCTTCTGTCGTCCCTCAGTTGATACACTAGTCATCCGTCAGTCTGAAGTGGAAAGGGTGAGGAGAGGATGGAGAGAGGTACTGCTCTTTTAGTATGATTTCCCTACGGTCTTTTATTTCAATCTGATGTAGATGAAAGAAAGTATGGAATACCTTAATTTTGCAGACCAAAAATCTGATACTCATGTGTACATAATACATTTTTATTACTTCACACATCATACATATTCTTAATTTTAGAACTCATACCACAGATGTTAAAAATAAAATTGAAACTACAGTTCTATGCAGACCTATCCAAAAGTACAACCCATTGAATTGAATGTACTGGTATCTGAAAAGGCATGCAAAAGAATGTCCTGTAAGTGTATTGTGATGGATTGAAAGATGCCTTTTTTGAATTTATGCTATTTTTCTTAGCCTTTGTTTCTTTTTGTTTTATTTTTTACTGCTATAGCAATTCAGTACAGCAGAAATGCTAGCAATCAAATATCATTGTATAGTGTTGATTTCTTTAATGGACCTCACAACTTAACAGCACTGATCGTGATATACTTAGCTAAATGCATTTAACACACAAGTGGCAGAAGAACAATAGCTAATAAATGCATGAACATTTTACTCTTCATCCTGTGACCAAGATTTCCATTTGCGTGGTTTTGTATGCATAGCCAAATGGCAGAAGGAAAATGTAAATGTAATATTAAATGCAAAAGTATAAACTATTAACAATGAAAATAAGATTTTGACATGTTGATGAAAGGTTTCTATTAAAACCATTCTTTAGAATTTGTCACTTACTATACCTATATGAAAACCAAGCCAAAACTTTCACAGAAAAGTTTTTCATGATCATGAAGGTGTGAATGTACTGAAGGACTTGTTTTTCCTGACTGTAATCCTAAACTGTTGAAAGTTCTGCTGAAGATGTCACACAGATTGAAAGGGAGCAATTTAAAATATCTTGACCTCCCCATAACTTTTCCAAGTAAAGCTTCCTGAAAGCCAGAGTGACAAGCAAAACGGTTCCTTTTCACATGATATTTCAAGGCTTGCCAAATGTCCTTAAGTACTTCTGAGAAGATGAGGAAAAGTATAAAAATACTCTCATTCAGAGGCCTCAAAAAATGGGACAACAATAAATAATGCTTGCTGTAACATCACATCAATGCAAGGAGTTATATGGAAAACATCCTGATTTAGTATTAAATCCCATGACATAAACATGCACTAACTCTAAACAAGACCAAGAAATAGGCTGGGAGTCAGAACAGTGTGGATCCATTTCTAAGCTACACAGGAGATCATAGATGGTGGTTTCATACGAACTGAGTAATATCCAGCACTAATGACTGGCATAAGCCAAACGCTTGAGCAATGTCACTGGGAATCACTAGGGCAATGGGGAAAGAGAAGCATTGATTTGCCGCTCTTTAGGCTGAGCATTATTCCTATTATGTACTTTTGATAGCAATAGCTTGGGAAATCTGGGAGAATTTTCTCAATAGGAGCTGGTAAGTAGGAAATAGAGGTAAACGCCATGGGTAGCCCTTTAAGGACCCTCAGAGGTATGGAATCACAGATCAGCTGCACATTGCAGTTGTCAATGGTGGCCACCCTGAGTAGCTCATATCAGGTACGTGAAGGCATTTTTTTCCCACCAAGCAGGCAGGTTGGGAGTGCTATAGTTAGCAACTGTAAGCCAAGAGAATTCTTCCTACCAACATTTCTTCAATTGGCACTTGTCACAGTCTGCACTCCAGTGAACCACACATATCCATTCACATGCACATGTGTATACACACACACACACACACACACACACCCAAGTTCATACATCCATAAATGTACACATGCAAACAGAAAGCAGGCAAGTGCAAGCACGACAAGAGTCTGCAGCAGCTAGAGAATCTTAGGTGTTCTTGGAATCAGGCTCCTCCATTGGGTTTCCAGCAACCTGTCTCCATCCTTTTCTTCACTCTCCTCAAGGGCTAAAGAAATTGGCCAAACCATCATCAAACATTGAAGTTTGGATCAACAAGCAACATGGCTGTGGAATAGGGGTTATCCTGGAGACACCTCAGACTTTGGATACCTGCTAGCCCAGATTTCAACTGAAGTTCAAAGGTTTTCTATCCCTGCTATAAGCAATAACATGGCCCGTTTCAACCTGGACTTACATGTAATTCTTACCTTTTATGCTCATCTCCTTGTCGTGCATTGGCTGCCCCCAACAGCTACAATTGCCCTTTATAGTATAGCATTTTGTTAAAAGAGAGAGGCAGGGAGAGAGACAGAGAGAGCATGTACTTGAAACATTTTGTAAGAATATGTTTTTTTCTACACAATTTGCCTGTAGAAGTGTTTTGTGCTATATTAAGAACATGCTTCCCAATTGTTGTTGTTGTTAGTCGCGAAGTCGTGTCCGACCCATCGCCACTCCATGGACAACATTCCTCCAGGCCTTCCTGTCCTCCACCATCTCCCGGAATCCACTTAAGCTCACACCAACTGCTTCAGTGACTCCATCCAGCCACCTAATCCTCTGCCGTCCCCTTCTACTTTTGCCATCTATTGTGCCCAGCATTAGGCTCTTCTCCAGGGAGTCCTTCCTTCTCATTAGGTGGTTGGAGTATTTGAGTTTCATCTTCAGTATATGGCCTTCTAAAGAGCAGTCAGGGTTGATCTCCTCTGTGCCTTAAAAATTATAAAAGCACATAAGGTTTGACCCTGAGCTTTATTTGCAGCATGTAATGAAAAAAGAGAATGCATTACACTTACATAGGCATCTCTAAATCTGTGGTAGAGCTGAGTTACATGGACCTTCCAATGGCCTTCCAGGGCAGGTTGGACTTCATCAGTATTTAGGAATAGAAAGACACTATGTGAAAGTGAACTGATTGGTTTTTGCCACAGCAGAAAGGTATAGCTTTCCATCTTCTTGGTAACAAAAATGTGAAGCAGATTTCTACATCTTTAATTTTGAAACACAATTTCTCACTTCTCCTGTGTCATTTTGGAAATTTCCAACAACACAGCTTTTGCGGGGGGCAGCCTTGCCTTCAGAGGTGCAACTGCAATTCAGACAGACAGTGTTTTCATTTACTTAAAAGGAAGGCTCAGCCAAGAATCTATCAATAATCAAAGTACAGGATATAGCTTAAAAACATCTTGTGCTCAAATATTTGCGTTAACATTGTCTGATATATATTTTCTTTTCTTTTCCATAACTCTTGACTTTTTATGGGGATAAACAGAGCCATTTTCTCCATGTCAGAAAAATGCTCTTTCTCAATCCCTCTACCAATGAATGGCAATGTGTCTATATATTTCTGGTCTTTCACAGCCATAACATTTTGTGCATTGATATAATACCACTGTCACTGTTTCACAAACTGAACAAGTGTCAAACAAGTGTCCTTGAAAACTAGATGTGTCCTTTTGTTTTCTGGCCTGTTATTGTTGTAATCTGATTCTGCAAGCCCTTGTCTTCCTCACTCTTTGTCGAAGTTTTGTATCTTAAAGAGATTTTTTTTCTTTTTAAGAAAACTGTAGATCACCTTGGGAAACTATGACCCCTCTTTCTTCATGACTGAGAAAAAGCAATAAATTCAGTGATGGATGGTTTTAAGAGCTGTTTACATTAATGTATCATAGTCCTAGATAATACTGACACTGTGTTAAATTACTGTTGGTCAAATTCAGCATTCTGTGTGCAATTAGTTTGCTGGTTGTAGATCATTGCCATTATGTCTGTCAAATTGTTTTGCACATTTAAAACCTGCTTCTGAACATGCATGTCATTTAATTAACATTCTGTCTAGTAAACTCAGTGGGATTTAGATGACAATGCTAGACTTCAAGAGTAGATGCATTTAGAAGAATTATCTGATATATACTGCAGTGATAACTGCAAGTGTCAGATGCTAGGCATACATATACCTGTTTTCATGTACCAGTATCCAGGTATTTTCTGGATCAGAATATTTCTGGAGATGGCCTTCCTTTAAGACTTCCACCTTCAGAGGTATCTTCGGCAACAACACAAAAGAAGGCTTTCTCAGGGGCTGCTCCTGGCTGGGAAACTCCTTGTCAAGGGCATTTGTGGTCCTTCTGGCAGAACACAATTTATTCATGTGAGCTGTGGTGAGTAAGCAGGCCTGATGTGTTGGGGAGCTTTCTATTGTCTTATTGTAATGCATTTCATTGTGCTTAATGTAGTTGTTTTATTATTGTTTTGATAAAAATTTATTAGTATCTGTAAGATGCCTTGAGTGCCAATTATGGTAGAAAGGATGGGCACAAGTCAAAGAAACTAATTTATTTTAACATTGTGGGAATCAATATATAGTACCCATTTCAGTGATAAATACAGATTTGTGGTCCTTTGAAACTATCTGCAATGTATATTCCATGCTGGGCTATATGCCTATAGTATATCTTTATATGTCAGGGTCTCTGCCCACTGGTAATGTGATATTCAGCTTTTACATATGAGATAGGCCTTCAGCAACATCAGTAAAACTGCCACAGAGCCTTGCCTTCACACGGATTTTAGAACTCAGACTAGCACATTCCTAGCTTCCTTAAGGAAGTAAATAGGGCAGATCTAACCCCACCAGTTTACTTTCATGTAGCGTGTAGCTTAATTTCAGAATCCTGTAATCAGCTGAGACCTCTGGCAAGATCAGTCTGTCCCTTCCATGGCGGCCTGCTGGGTGGAAAGGTAGAGGAACGAGGAGGAAAGTTGCTAGGGCAGATAAAAGGGCTCACCCTCCCACTTTTGGTTCTGGCCCTGTTTCC
Organism: Varanus komodoensis; assembly: GCF_004798865.1. Taxonomy (NCBI): domain Eukaryota; kingdom Metazoa; phylum Chordata; class Lepidosauria; order Squamata; family Varanidae; genus Varanus; species Varanus komodoensis. Next base: position 13,018,140 of record NW_025335505.1, on the reverse strand, counting down.
TGCTGGCCCCACCAGCTCTCCTGGTCCCTGCAGATCAACCAGAATGGAATGCACCCCTTAATAGAAAAGGTGGTTGCCCTCTCCTGCTTCAAGACATAAAGAAAAGCGTTATCCAGTGGTCCTTGGCAATAACAACAAAAATAATACTCTACTGCCATTTCTTGTAACTTCTGTAATAGGCATTTGCAAGGATATTCCCCCCTTCACTGAATGCAAATATTTTAGAGAAATTTTCTAACCTGAAACAATTTAACTTGGTTAATGAACGACTGCGTGATTGTGTTTCTGCCCCTTTTCTCTGTTTAGTATAATTGAATATTTTAACAATTTCTAATTCTTCTGTATTTTTCTTTATTATGTTGGCCTACAGCCATGCCTTTTCTTTCTAAATTCATTCAAGGTTGCTGGTTTTTACATATTTAACAAATACAGGATTTTGTTTGGATTTGTTTCTTCAATTATTTTGAACAGTCATGGAACATAAAATGTCTGTCCCAGAACTTTGTGCAGCTTTTTTCAACCTGAAACTTTGTAATCAACGCTGACCTTGAAACACTTTCCTTTCCTGATTTGTTGACTTTCAACCAGACACTTTCCAGGTGGTGAAAATGAGCTCTGATCAGAAGACAGCATTAACATAAAAGTAAAATATTTGCTGAACCAACAAGTATCCCTATTTGTTGCCCAGTATATTCATTTAATTTTATTTCCTCTTACCGCATAAGTGCATAGGGGTGTGACATTTTTCAAATTATTATGCCTTACGAAAATGTGACTCTTGTTTATAGCTGCTTAAGAGGGTTTTTTCTTCAATTGATTTCCTGTTCTGCTGTCTCTGTACAAGGTACTAGGATCTCCTTTGTGATCACATTCCAGCACATTAAAGTGAAGTTATTTTTAGACAAATTATCCAACTGGTAGTTTTCACACATGTATTTCCAAAATAAAATGCATTTAAGGAAAGGGCTTAGATCCTGTTTCATGCATTTCCGAAATGATTATCTGCATCAAATAATTTATTCTGATTTATACTATTAAATACATTAAATCCTTTGTGCTGTCTCCTGATTCATGCTTCACATCTTATTTTGTGCACTGAAGTTCATTATCTGATAAAACAAGAAATAGTCCATATTTCTTTAGCTTCTATGCCATGTTCCAACCTTTTCCTCCAACATGTACTGAGCCTTTTATCTCTCTCCCATCCCAAACCTGATTCTGCACACACTTCTGTTTTACCAATTGGCATCTCATTTGTTCCAAATGTGTTTTGTTTTTGTTTATACATCTGGATTATTTGGCAATCTCACAGTAAGGTTTCCACGCTGCTTCCCCCTTTTCCCCCAATTTACATATTTGTGATGGGTTTTAATGCATCAGTGGTTTTTCTTATGGGCCAAATTGCTGTATTTGCTGCTTTATTGTGCTTGGCATTGTTACTGGAAGCCATTTTTAACTATTTTATATGTTTTAACAATTATATTGCAAGTCACCTCAAGGCATTTTCTTTATTTAGAGAGAGGTGACTAAGAGCAACATCCTATCATCCCTGCACTTGATGCATGTATTGATATACTTGAAATGTACATCCATCTATGGCTGAAGCAAGGCATGCCAGTGTCAATCTCCAGCACCATGTGCCTGACCCCATGTATTTTGTCTGGCTGGCTGGTTTTGGCAGCTAGGAGAAGGAATGAAGCTGGGGATCCAACAGGAATTGTCCTATGGAAACAGAGTAAGTCTCCTCCTTTCCTCATGCCGGGCATGCCCCTTTTCTTTCTCTGAGGCTTCCAGAGGGGAAGCTCACATATTGCCTGTAAAGAAGTGCGCAGATAACCCCCTAATAGTGGCAGAAGTAATAGGACTGCATCCTAAAGGTGCAATCACACACAAGTTTAGACAATAAAAAGGCCTGCAACTCTTTCCTGAGCCAGCATAACACAGTCGTGGACCTTACTTCTGGCAAAAATTGCATAGGATTGTGCCCTAAGGAGCAAGAGAAGAGCTGGAGGATTGCTAGGTTTGTACTAACTAAGAGATGAGTACATTCTGGCTTGCAGGAAGTTGGCATTACAAAAGCATGAAACCTGCTTTCCTGCTGTAGAAATATAAAGATAGGACCTGCAATCATAAGAGAATGCATAAGCAAATACGCAAAGTATAAGCAAATCATAGGCTACAAAAGGAATACCAGTAAGAAATCTCTATTGTTTTTTCTTTTCTTTTCTTTTTTTTAACGATTGGGGTCTTGACCCAGAAATAGCCTTAAAATACATTTTTACCTCTCTCAGTTTACAGTTTTCTTTCTTTTCGTTTACAATCAGAACTGTTTTGTGTCATGGTTCTAATGCTGATAGGTTTCACGCAACATTCTGACTGAAATTTGGAATATAAAAATGCAGGTTGCTGTAAAATTTTGCAGGCATGCAAAATGTACAAACATTTCAGATGCTCGCATTTTGGAGTACTCTGAGACAAGTATGTCTTGATGTGAAGCTGCACAATAACAGGAAATCGGATGCGGCAATCATTCAGAAACTATGAAAAGAGAATACCTGTGCCTATATATCTTGGGACCAAAAATGGCTTTTTAGTACTGTCTAGTGATTAGATTTAATGGTGTGCATATCAAAATGACAGCACCGAACACTTCAGGCAAATCACTAAGGAAAAGTGGGTGGATTGATGACCTTATTCAGACAGAAATGGCAACAACAGATATTATGGCTTCCTTGCTTCCAGAAAGTCATATTACAAGAGTAAGAAATATCCATCAGGTTGTCGCTTCACATTCATAAATATATTATACCTTTGCAAGTACCAGATGGAAATTACTGATGCAGAAGAATTTGGGTATTTCAAGAAAGCACACTACTTCTTCCATTAATATCTGGGTCTCTCACATTGATTTAGGATTAAAGATTGATCTAGACTCTGATGAACTTCTTTGCTCAGTAAATCAGGATCTATACAGATCAGTTTGTTCACTCCTGGCTCACCTGTGCCATACTTATCCATGCCATATTTAAACAACACTCACATTTGCTTATTACATATATATATATCCATGTATATATGTAATATACATTCATATATACTGTTCTCCACATATTCTATGTTCTCCACATGTTCTCCACATATACTAACAACAATACACGCCTGTCAGGCAAATCACTACATGGACTTACAGTCTTCTGTCTGTGATGGCAGTGAGGAACCCATGTCCTACAGAATGCATACAGACCCCTGTTTTTTCTGCAGCCCCCACTGCTCACAGCCCTTTAGCTGGATTTGTCACCATGGAAAATTCCTGGGAAGTAGGAATGTACTCCTTCAACACTGCCCATTCACCTTGTTAGTTTTTCTTTTCCTGCCGCTGTTGCCACATGTTCAGAGCTAGGTTAGACAGTTCTTTCACAGAAGAGCTTTGTTTCCAGTTTATATCCAGTACGTCATTGCCAGCAACTAAGCAGTCTCTGAGCATGCACATAATGGTTCATTGATCCCAAACCAGAAACTATGTCAAAAACCCTCCTTTTGAGTAACCCTGGACTCCAACCTGGAGTGCCATTCTGGAGATGGGCAAGCCTCCTAGCTTTATGCCAGTCCTCTGCTTGGCTAGCTCCTCCTTCCTGTCATGCGGTCCTGGAGCAGACTAGACTCCTCTGGCTCCTCTCCCGTGTCTTCTCTGTGCACTTCCAGATCTTGTTGGTTCCCAGGGTCTGCCTGAACGCCTGGAGATGGTGCCTTGAGATAAGCACTTTCACTTACAGGCTTCACTGCTCTTATCCAAAGAGCCCTGAAATGTATACCAAGAACAGCTCTATTTCATTCCCATTACCACAGCAACTTTTTTGATGTTGAATTCAGTTTGGGGGCAGCTGAGCCCCCAAACTTGATCTCCATGCACCCTCTGTTCCTTACCCCATTTACCATTGTACTCATCCTTCCACTGGGTATTGTAAAGCATAATATGAGGCAGGACCACTGTGGTTCAGTCCCAGCCAAATTGTTTTCATTGAAACGGCTGAGACCTGGAATATATGAAGTTAGAAAGAAGTGAATACCTCTGAGTGCATGCAGAGTATATTTATCACTACTGAGACTGATTAAGCAGGGTCTGAGCTGAACTCCTTGTTTTAGCAGCTTCGTTGAAATTTACCCAATGTACTGTAAATAAATTTCCTTTCTTCTATAACCCACAGTATCATGTCTTACTTCTTGGCTTCCACATGATTCATTTCTCAGCACCACTCCTGCTGATCACAGCAGTACATTGGAAGAGGGCAAAGTCACCAAATGGCTTGGATAATCTATCCTTTTCTACACCACTGGACAACTCAGTTCTTTAGTGGGCATGATATTTGCCAAAAGCTATGAAAATAGTAAATGAAAAAAACACCCATGTTTTCCACCTCTAGTTTTCAATCCCACATCAGTCCCTGCTACCTGCACAGACATTTTGCTCCAAGTATCACAAGAGCAATACTTCAGCTCATTGCTACGTTAAATACACTCATCTGTCAATGGGTAGCTTCTTAAAAATAATAAAGCCCAGCTGTATAAGTGAAAAGATAGAACTTGAAGGTCAGGTTTGGTACCTGGAGTCAGCTACTATAGGACTGGTTTAGTAGAAATAAGAGAACACTACACTGGCCTTTATCTTCTAGCCTCTCCAACCTGTCAAGATGAATCTATATTCTGTCCTTTAAGAGGATGATGTATTCATCTCAGAGCATACCTGAGATGTTGCTTTCCAGCAACCATGGACCCCTCAAAGGAATTACAACCCTATGGTGCCAACTTTATCCCCTTATCTAATTGAGTGACATCATAATAGAATGATGACTTTGACTTTAAGGCTTGTTAACCAGCATTTCATTTTGTGCGAGATAGGCCATTGGATGTCTGCAGGATTCCAAAATGTTTCCAAGATGTATAGACCATTCTAAATCTAACAAGATGCTTCAGCAGTGAACAATAACAAAAGAAATGTATAGCATCTGGTGAAGGGAGTTGTAATCCACAAAAGTTTATCCATGTTTATTAGAATATCTGAAAAACTAAGAGTGTGCCACACCTAACTCTTGAATTAAAAGACTCTTGAAACAGAAGACTAGCATGGTTATACTATAATATTAGTATATCCTATAATATTTAAAACCTCTTGGTTTTAAATTGCTTCCATGCTATCTAGCCATTCTCCCCTGTACCCCACTTACTCTTAAGCTGATCAGTTGTACTTCTGGGTTGGCTGGTGGCAACCCAGAGAAATGGCATCTCTGAAGTATGCCATTTGTAGGAGCTAACCCATCAGATGTCAGGACTTTGCCAATCCCCCTATCAGCTTGATGGAACAGGCAACCTATTTCAACGTGCATGTACCTGTGGAACTGGCATCAGGCCTGTCGGTGCTTACAAGGATTAGGACCACTGCAATCATGGAAACAACTGGAAGCCTCCAGGAGGTGCTATGAAAAGGCCGCTCAGCCCTGCCTAGTTTTGTTACAGTGATATGAACTCTCCAGCTGCTGCTTTGTGTTCCTGTATCATGGTGCTGTACTGAATTCTGCAATGCACTAATTCCTGGCTGTTCCCAACTCTGCCTTTAGCCTTGGACCTACCATACCTAGTCTGCCTCTGTGGTTATAGTTTGAGTTTATGGAGCTACCACCTATCATATGCAAAACAGGCACTAAGGTTCACATTCAAATTTATACTGTACACTTGGACCAATGTCACCTCTAAAGAGTAGGCATTTTAAATGTTCTTTAAGGTAAAGTACTGTGTTTGCGTACTTTCACAGCCCTTACCTGACACTTCAGCCAGACAAACCTAGCTCTATTATCTGTGAAAGAATTCCAGGACAGGTAGCAGAGTGCATCAAAATATCTCCTGGGTAGTATAACTCCTCCTTCTCTGCAGCTAGCCCTGATGAAACCCAATAATTCCATCTAATTATTGTGGAAGCAATAGTTCCTTGCTGTGTAATCTTTGTAAAAGCAAGTACTGCCATGGAAAACCTGAAGTTTTATTCTGCCATTATAATTTAATGCACTAAGAGGACAATCATGGCACTAGAAGAGTTGTAATGATGAGTTCTTCTTTTTACCCTTGTGTCTCTTTGCAGATAATAGAGTATTAAGAACTGTAGTTTTTCTGTTACTGTTTCTTGGAAATTTGTACAGCAGGCTGCTTTCATAAGGAGGAAATATATTAAAGAAAGAGCAATATGATTTCACACACAAAAATTACATTATACTTCACAGTAAATACTTAAAGAAAAGGGAAAAAACTTATTCAGGTCTAGCTTTGGGGAAAACATGCCTTTATTTTCCATATACTTAAAAATAAGATAAAGACCTAATATCAGACTTATTATAGAAATGAGCATTTGATTGGCCCCTTTCATGTTTTATATATTGCATAGAATTTTGAGTTTAGCTAAGCAGCAGTCATGCTTAAGTATATATTCACATGAGTATACATCTTCTTTGTAAATCAATTGATAGAATAATTTGATGGTATATGACATAGTGGCATCTCTGAAGTTAAGCAGGTTCAGGCTTTATCAATGAGTGGCTCATCTTCAGCATTCCATGAAGAATGACCAAGATATATTGGGTACTTGGAGGAGGGCTTGGGTACTCGGAGGAGGGCTTTCTCTGCTGTGGCGCCTAAGTTATGGAATGCGCTCCCCAGAAAGGTCCGCCTGGCGCCGTTGTTATTTGTTTTTCAGCGCTAGGCGAAGACCTTTTTATTTAAGCGGCATTTTAATTGTTAATATTATTGGATTTTATCTGGCCAGGGCGGCTTATTTTATATTGGTATTTTGTATTTTTAACTTAATGTTTATATTTTTTTAATTTAATGTTATAATTATTTTTTAACTTATTGTTGTAAGCCGCCCCGAGGCTTCGGCGAATGGGGCGGCATAAACATGTTTTAATAAATAAATAAATAAATAAATAAATAAATAATAGATTTGTAATACCTGAAGAATAAAAATATGATGAGAATAGCATGGCCATTCTTCTTTGGCTGCACTGATTGCAAGAGGAACTTCCACCTTCTGTTGTCCAACCAGCCATATCATTCTTCAGAATTCCCTAGTATCTCCAAACAAAATATTTCTCAGAAAAACAAGGAGCAAAAATTGAATCATTAGGCTTAGACTAAGTCAGATTCTTGTACTGATGATTAAGATTGTTTCTGCTCAACAAACTTGATGGCTACTTATAGTTTTACAAGGAAGGATAAACAACAGGATCTCAATGTCATACAGCAAGTTTAGAGAACCTGCGCGTATAGTCTTGCTTTAGAAATTTAAAATGCATTAATGGACGAGTATCATTGATCTTGTGCATTGTTGTTATGTGCCCTCAGGTCATCTCTAACTTATGGCAACCCCATGAATGAAAACCTTCTGAAATATCCTATCAGTGTCATCCCTACTTAGCTGTTCTGAATTCAAGGCTGTGGCTGGCTTTATGGAGTGAATCTATCTCTTATTTGGTCTTTTCTTTTCTTTTTCTGCCTTCAACTTTCCTAGTCTTCTCTATGAAGTCTTGCCTTCTCATGGTGTGTCTGAAGTATGGCAGCCTCAGCTTTGTCATTTTTGCTTCTAGGAAACACTCTGGCTAGAATTCATTTAGGGCCTACTTGTTGGTCTTTCTGTCTTATCAGAAAGCTCACTGTCACTGTCTAGCTTTAACATCCATACCTGATGATTGGGAATACAATAGTATGGATGACTTTGGCCTTGGTTTTGACTGAAACATTTTTACACATGATTCTTTCCAGTTTCTTCACTGCTGCACTGTCAAGTCCCATCTTCTCTGAATTTCTTGGCTGCCGTCACCCTTTGACTTGATGACTAGGCCAAGTTATGTAACATCATTCACAGTTTTTATTTTTTCGTTGTAAAAAGTAAAATTCTATAATTCTCCTGATTTTTGTTTTGTTTTGTTTTTTTAATATTCAGCCACAATCCTGCTTTTGCATTTTCTTCTTTCACTTTTATCAGGTGTCATTTCAAGTCATTTCTGCTTTCTGCCAGTAGTACAGCATCTGCATATCTTGCATCTGCATATCTTAAATTACTGTAGTGTCTTCCACCAATTTCACTCCTTTCTCTGAATCTAATTCAGCTTTCTTTATGATATGTCCTGCATACAGATTGAACTGATAGAGAGATAAAACGCATCCTTGTCTGACATCTATGCCTATGAAAACCATTTTGTTTCTCCATATTCTGTCCTGTTTTTGTTCATTATACAGGTTACACATCAAGACAATCAAGTGCTGAGTCATGCCCATTTCTTCCATAGCTTCTCTTGATCTACACAATCAAAGGCTTTGTTAAAGAGGTCTCTTGATTTTGTTGGTGTCTTCTATTTCTTTGCATTGGTCATTGTAATACTTCTTTTTAACTTAGCTGATAGACACTGAAAAATTGCATTCAGGATTCTTGCCCTATTTCTGTCACCCTTTGCTTCTCACCCATTCATAGCAACTGTGAGTGTTTCTTCCATCATCCATCTAGGACTTTCCTTTCTTTTTGCCACAGGAATTGTCTTTTGACATTCTTCCCTAATTAAGTCCCAGGTTTCAGTCCACAGTTCTTCTGAATCAAGGCTGATTAAGTTGAGTAATGCAAATCTGTTCTTTATGTGGACTTAAATTTCTCAGGAATGTTATTTGAGTTGTATTTTATTACTATATTTCCATTGGAGGTCTTTTTTTCAGTTTTACTCAGTTTTTTGAAATTAAGAGCTCATGGTCACTACTGCAATCTGCTCCCAGCCTTATTTTGGCAGTGAGAATACAGCTTTTCCATCTGCTGATTCCAATTACATATTGCATTTGAGTTCTGTATTGGCCATCTGGTAATGTCCATGTATATAGTCATCTGACTGATGGCTTGAAGTATGTATTTGCAATAAACAGATCTTTGCATTCTGCTTTGTTTCTGATCATTTGGCCAAATTGCCTAACATGTGATTCTTCTTTGTTTCTACTTTTATATTCCAGTCACCTAGGATTAGTAGAATGTCTTGTCTTGGTGTCTTCTCAATTTCCTCTTAACACCTGCATGACAGTTTTCAATTCCTTCCTCTTCAGAAACTGTTGTTGAAGCTCAACCTTGAATGTTAATGTTGATAAAGGTAAAGTAAAGGTAAAGGTTTCCCCTTGACAGTAAGTCCAGTCATGCCTGACTCTAGGGGGTGGTGCTCATCTCCATTTCCTAGCTGAGGGAGCCAGCGTTTGTCCACAGGCAGCCTTCGTAGTCATGTGGCCAGCATGACTAAACACCGAAGTGCACGGAACGCTGTTACCTGCCCACCGAAGTGGTACCTTTTTATCTACTTGCATTTTCATGCTGTTGAACTGCAAGGTTGGCAGGAGCTGGGACAGAGCAATGAGAACTCATTCCGTTGTGCAGATTCGAACTGGCGACCTTTCACTCAACCAGCCCAGCAGCACAGCGGTTTAAACCACTGCACCACCTGCAGCCCTTTGATAATGTTGATAGGTTTCCATAAATTCTTACTGTCTGTGCTACATCTTGCCTTGGTATTAATGCTACTCCATTGCTTCAAAGATTGTCATTTTCAGAGTAACCAATTTGTGTTTGTCAGACTAAACATGTCCCATTCCAGTCCACTTAAATTGGTTTGCACTGAATACAGCAATATTCAAGCATTCCATTACCTGCTTTACAATTTCCAGTTTGCCTTGGTTCATACTTTTCACATTCCTATCCCAATTGTATGTGTTATGCAACTTTAGACTTTCCTTTTACTTCTGTGCATACCAGCCACTAGACCTCTTTTCAGCTTTGAACTAGTTGTGTCATTAGTGACAGCACTATACGTACTTGTCCTTTGCTTTTCCCCAGGAGCTTGTTGAGTGCCTTCCAACCTGGGAGGGTCTCATCTTTAGTATTTGGATTGTTTCATCATAAGATTTTCAAGGTAAGAAGTTTCAGATGTAGTTTACCATTGCCTTCTTATGTACAGTACTAGCCAGAATTAGTTTGAGTGTCACTGACATTGTGAAAGATCCTCTGCCAATCTCACTTTCAGCTATTTCTACTCCAGCTTCTACTGTACTTTGATTCTATGGTCAGTCATCTGAATTGGATAGTGTAAAGTGGTGTACTGTCACAGCAGGGGATTGGACCCAATGGCCTTCAGGGCTCCTTCCAACTCTACTATTCTACACTGTTGTCCAGTAACTGCCCTTTAGGAGTTTCTCCACTGCCTTCATAATTCAAGGTATCTATTCTCCTCTGCTGACATGACCATTCCTTCTGATGATAGTGGATGCATCTTAGTCTGTGTCTCTCTTTTGATCTCTCTGCTTTGGATGACCCTGCTAGGACACCAGCCCAGTGAGACAGTCTGGCCTCCTGGCAGCATTGCCCTCAACTTCTCTGACTCTCTCAGACTCCTTTAAGGTGTGCACCCCAGAGGAAGTTATCCATATTAATTATTTAAAATATAATGCTACATACAGTCTAAGTGCCACAAATGTTTTTGAACTAGTTGTAAAAGGAGCTAATGATCACATATATAAATAAGAAACAGTTTAGATTTTTTTTTAATTGAAGTGTGTTTGGTGCTGGGATTTTTTTTCTTTGCATAAAATATGATGGTTTAAGGATTTGATTTATTCTGTTTATTTAGCTGTGTTTTAAGTCAGCTCCTGTTTTGATTGCCCTTAAAGAATGAATCTGTTCATTTAATATTATAAGCAAAATTATTTCACTGTATTTTGTGATAGAATAATGGGAGATTTTTTTTTCATTTTGGGAAACTGAAAATGAATTGAATTTAATAATCCTTTACTAAAGAAAATATTAAAGTCAGGATCTTTCCAAACCAGAGCACTTTTTTCAAGACATCAGCTGTCACCCATCAAAATGTGTGATCACAACAGTGAAATGATTACACTATAATCATTCTGTCCACTCCCAGTACTACCTCTTTCTGGGAAGAAAGGTAAAATATAAAGGGTGGTAAATGAAGAATGTGAATACAACTGAGATATATGTAGCAGATAAAGCACATAGCCATACAAGTGATACAAAAACCCTACAGGTCAGATTTTCTAGAACTGACCTAGAAGGTTAGAGGTTATAGCATTAAATTTCCAGATGAGTAGACTATCAGGAAAGCCCTGAAGCTGAAATGCTTCTGTCTAAGGTAGACCTCAGAATCATTTTAGCTATCACATCTTCCAGATCCTTATGTTATTACACACACTGAGCCTAAAAGAACCTTTTATAATTCTGTTGCATAAGGATACCCAGGACAGGTGTCACAGTAACATTAACTTCCAGTGCACATATGGTCACAATTTAGATTGATGGATCTGTTTCTTGCTGACATTCTTTTGTATGAATGCATATTTGGGCATGTGTAGCCAGACTGGCAGAAGCAGAACACTCCAGGCACATGCCACCCACAGTACAAAGGGCAATCCTACTAAATGGGTTGGCTGGAGAGGGGTCCCTGAATCCTGGACAAGGGCAACTTCCATGAACAGGGCTCTTCCATCTATGGAAGGTGGATCATGGATATAGGTCATAAGCTCTTATCTGGGTTACATCCCATCATATTTACTTAGTATGACCCATGGCTGTGTTTAGATTAGCATTATGAGAAAGAGGCTTAGACAGACTCGGTCCCATTCACACAGCTGCAAGGTGACAGGAAGTTTCTTCTTCTGTTTCAGATTAACCATAGTTCAGAATTGCTTCTGAATCCTAAATGGCATCTAAATCCTAAGTCTTAACTATGGTTAATGGAAACAAGCCTACTTCATGAATTGTGGTTTGAACTGGCTTGCTTTGATAACTATAGATAATATTAGACACAGTTTGTACAGGTTCAGACTACACAGCATGCCACTGTAAATTTAAAACAGAAAGAAAAGCTATTGTTTAGCCTAGCAGCTAAAGCAGATCAGTGCAGCATCATGATTACACAGAATATGGCATGGGCTAACCATTTAAGGCACATTCAAATTAACAGCCACATTTCCCTTCATTGGCAATGATATGTCACAGAATGCTTGTCCATTCTGTGGTGGTGAAAAGATGGTGAAAGATGGTGATGGATCTTAAGATGGTGAAAATTAAGGAGATCTGGAGTCTCATATGGGATACTTTAATATGTATATGTGGAAAATGAGAGTCTTTCATATATAAAATGAGTGTTACTTTTACTTCTAAGGAAAATTGGTTGTTTTTTATTTTACACAATTGCTTCCTTTATAATTAACAGTCTATGTAAATAAAAATAAAAATGGACTGCTTAAACATGCTGTTTGGTACTTCAAAAGGCAATATATTAAACAGCTAGTTGGTGTAGCTTTTACAGCTTTGGCATTGGTTTCACCCCCATTGATTTTCCTTCAGCCAAGACCCATCTTTTCATCCTGGCCCTGCCTTTTTGATTTCAGCATTTCAGAATGACCACAAGCAAAATGGATGTATGCTCCAATGTGCAATATACACAGTAGGTGAAGATACTGGTTTTCTGGAGAATTCTCTATTGTTTTTCTATCTTAGCTCAGCAATTTAATGATCCTTGTCTTTTCAGCAATACCCTTTATTAATTTTTAGGATAAAACACCACTTGTTTGCAAGGTTTTGGATTCTTTTTCCTTGTTAAAATAAAATCAGCAACTTGTTTCTCTTTGTATCTTATATCCATATTTGTCTTTTTTTTCCTGAAAGACAGATATACTATACTAGCAGTCAGAGCATTTTACCACATACCTTCCAACTAACCCTTTAAGTAGCATTTTCAGGGACTGGCGGGGTCTACTTCTACCAGTCCAGTTTCTCTCCTGTGAAGACTTGTGTACTGGCCACACACTCCAGATAACAAGAGGTTCATTTAGTCTGAAGGAAGTTGCCTGTATGTGCATAAAGCTTGCAACATGGGGAAGGGAACCTGTCCCTTTATAGGAAACCCTTCATACAAGGTATTCTCCTTCTGACTGAGGTGGGGACCCAGTCCCACATTGACTGGGGAACACGAATGCCTGAAGAGGCAGACGCATGCGGCTGCGACCTCGACGGCAGCCAGCTCCACCGGCCAGCGCGGCCGCACGCGGCGCCGGAGAGCGCCGCCCGCCAGCCCAGGTGATCGGGCGCGCGCGGTGCGCGACGGGGCGGGTCTCGGAGGCGCCCTGCGGAGTCAAAGCCGCGGCAACGGCCGGGGCCGGCGGCCGAAGGGCCGGCGGCCGAAGGGCGGCGACCAAAGGGGTCGCCGCCGTTTGGGGTGCCGTTCGGGGGGACGAGAGGGGGGCTGGGCTGGCCATGGACTCTTGTTGAAATAGGCTTGCCTACTGCTGATTCTCAGGGAAGAGGAAGGATCCCCTTTTTCTTTTTTTTTCTTTTTATTTTATTTATTTATTTATTTATTTATTAAAACATTTTTATGCCGCCCCATTCGCCAAAGCCTCGGGGCGGCTTACAACATAGATAAAACAAGTTAAAATCCATATAAAATAATCTTAATTAAAACTCACATTATAAAATAAGCCGCCCTGGCCAGATAAAATTCAATTGTATTTAGCATTTAAAATGTTGCTTAAATAAAAAGGTCTTAGCCTGGCGCCGAAAAACAAATAACGACGGCGCCAGGCGGACCTCTCTGGGGAGCGCATTCCATAACTTAGGCGCCACCGCTGAGAAAGCCCTTCTCCGAGTAGCCACCCTCCTAATTTCTCTCACGGAGGGCTCCCGGAGAAGGGCCTCTCCCGCCGATCTCAGGGGGCGACTGGGCAAATATGGATGTAAGCGCTCCTTTATCGTTCTTTTTCTCCTCCTCCGACCTACTTTATAATCTTACCCTGCTTTAATTAGTGCTTTGAGTCATTCCTGGCCATGTCGACGTTTATATATCCTGGGGAACCCACGGGGGCTGCTATTGGTGTGGTCACGGGCAATGGTCGTTACAACAATAGGGGCTTAACGTGTCCACGTAGAAGAAGGATGGACAGATGGCTGACACCTGTCCCTCCTTCTGATCCTGCCCCCAACCAGAGGGCACCAGGTAGCCTTGTCAACCACCCCTCGGGTCTGACGGTGCTGCTGCTCAATGCCAGGTCGATCAATAATAAATCTTCCCTCATCCATGACTTGATTGTGGATGAGGGGGCTGACCTGGCTTGCATAACGGAGACCTGGGCGGGGGAGGGAGGGGATGTTGCCCTCTCCCAGTTGTGCCCGCCCGGGTATCTGGTTCAACACTGTTCACGCCCAGAAGGGAGGGGAGGGGGAGTCGCGTTGGTTTACAGAGCCTCCATCTCTCTCACGGGTCTTCCGGTCCCTTTGAGACCAGGGCTGGAGTGCCTCTACTTGGTGTTGGGCGAACGAGACAGATTGGGGATTCTATTGGTGTACCGTGCACCTTTCTGCCCAGCAGTCTCCCTATCTGAGCTGACAGAGACCGTCTCGGATCTGGTGTTGAGGACCCCCAGGATGTTGGTCCTGGGGGACTTCAATCTCCATGCCGAGTCTGGACTGACCGGGGCGGCTCAGGACTTCATGGCCTCTATGACGGCCATGGGCCTGTCTCAACACGTCACTGGCCCTACCCATGAACGTGGACACACTCTGGACCTGGTATTCACGACGGGGCAGGTAGAGGATGACCTGAGGGTGAAGAACTTATGTTTGACTCCCCTGTCATGGTCAGATCACCTCCTGGTGAGATTTGTGCTCGAGAGCGGCCTCTCCCTCTATAAGAGTGCGGACCCGATTGTATGGGCCCGCCCCCGGAGCCGGATGGATCCGGATGGATTCCTGGGGGCCCTGGGGGAATTTCCGGCTGACAAGACTGGTGCTCCTGTCGAGGCTCTGGTCGAACTGTGGAACGGAGAGATGACCAGGGCTGTGGACACAATCGCTCCTAAGCGTCCTCTCCCACCGGGCAGAGTCCGCTCTTCCCCTTGGTATACACCTGAATTACGGGCGATGAAGCGAGTTGGGAGACGGCTAGAGCGTAGGTGGAGGAAATCACGGGATGAATCTGACCGAACACACTTGAGAGCCCACTATCGGGCCTATGCTGTGGCGGTGAAGGCGGCGAAAAAGAAGTTTTTTTCTGCTTCCATTGCCTCCTCACAATGCCGTCCAGCGGAGCTTTTTCGAGTGGTGCAAGGCCTGGTTCGCCTGGGTCCTAAGGAAGATCCGATGCCACCCTCAAAGGCCCGCTGTGACGACTTTGCCAGGCATTTCAGGGAGAAAATCGCTCAGATTCGTCATGAGCTGGACTCCACTAATGAATCAGAGGTCTCTGAGGAGTCGCCAATGCCACCGTCTGGTCCAAAATTACTGGAGGAATTTCAATTATTGCGGCCCAATGATGTGGACAAGGTGCTTGGAAGAGTACGTCCCACCACGTGCCTATTGGATCCTTGCCCGTCTTGGTTAATAAATAACTCCAAGCACGGGATTGGGACCTGGATTTTGGAAGTGGTTAACGCTTCTCTGAGGGAGGGTCGAGTGCCTGCCCCTTTAAAGGAGGCGGTAATACGACCGGTCCTGAAGAAAGCGTCACTGGATCCAGAGATGGCCACTAACTATAGACCTGTGGCCAACATCCCGTTTCTGGGCAAGGTGCTGGAGCGAGTGGTGGCGGGACAACTCCAAGCACTCTTGGAGGAAACTGATTATCTGGATCCTTTTCAGTCCGGCTTCAGACCCGGGTACAGTACTGAATCTGCCTTGGTCGCCCTGTACGACGACCTGTGCAGGGAGAAGGACAGGGGGAGTACATCCCTGTTGGTTCTTCTGGACCTCTCGGCGGCTTTCGATACCATCGACCATGGTATCCTTCTGGATAGACTTGCGGGATTGGGGGTTGGAGGCACTGCTTTGCAGTGGTTCCGCTCCTATCTCGACGGTCGATTCCAGAAGGTAGTGCTGGGGGACCATGTTTCTACATCATGGCAGCTATGCCATGGGGTA
The DNA here is from genome assembly GCF_004798865.1 of Varanus komodoensis. NCBI lineage: Eukaryota > Metazoa > Chordata > Lepidosauria > Squamata > Varanidae > Varanus > Varanus komodoensis. The sequence continues at coordinate 13,002,146 of NW_025335505.1, read as the reverse complement.
CCACAGGGCTCCATTCTATCCCCTCTGCTATTTAACATCTATATGAAACCGCTGGGAGAGGTCATCAGGAGGTGTGGGCTGCGGAATCATCAATACGCTGATGATACCCAGCTTTACCTCTCATTCTCCACTAATCCAGATGAGGCAGTGGCTGTGCTGAACCGGTGCTTGGCCGAGGTAAGGGAATGGATGAGGGCCAATAAACTGAAACTCAACCCAGACAAGACGGAGGTCCTGTTGGTTGGCGGATCGGGTTTCGGAGAGGGTGGATTTGACCTGGTCCTGAATGGTGCAACACTCCCTCTTAGGGATAAGGTCCGCAGCTTAGGTGTACTCCTCGACCCGGAGCTTTCTTTGGAAGCTCAGGTGACAGCGGTAGCGAGGAACACCTTCCTTCAGCTTTGGCTGATTAATCAGCTGCGCCCCTACCTGGAATACGACTGCCTGGCGACGGTGACACACGCGCTGGTGACTTCCCGCCTAGACTTCTGTAACGCGCTTTACGTGGGGCTTCCCCTGAAGACAGTCCGAACACTTCAATTGGTGCAAAATAGAGCTGCCAGGTTGCTGACGGGGACGGGGCGTTATGCTCACATGACTCCAGTCCTCCGTCAGCTTCACTGGCTTCCCATTGAAGCCCGGGCCCAATTCAAGGTGTTGATTATGACCTACAAAGCCCTAAACGGCTTGGGTCCTGGCTACCTGAACGAGCGCTTACGTCCGTATATGCCCGACCGCCCTTTGAGATCTGCGGGAGAGTCCCTTCTCCGGGAACCCTCCATGAAAGAAATTAGGAGAGTAAGTACCCGGAGGAGGGCTTTCTCTGCGGTGGCACCCAACCTATAGAATTCACTCCCCAAAGAGGTCCGCCTGGCACCGTCGTTACTGGTTTTTCGGCGCCAGGTAAAGACCTTTTTATTTAAACATCATTTCAATTGTTAAAACATATGATCTGGCCTGGGCAACTTCTTCTTCCTTCTCTTTCTCCTCCTATATTTTTATTTTATACTGATAATTTTAATTTTGTATTTGTAAATCAATGTATTTTTTGTATTGTTATATTTAATGGTAATTTATTATGTACTATTGTATTTCAATGTATTTTATCATGTTGTAAGCCGCCCCGAGGTTTCGGCAAGGGGCGGCATAGAAATGTTATAATAATAATAATAAAAAAAGAGCACTATAGTTTCAGTTGAATTTACTGGCTGAACAGCTGTGCCTGCCATTACTGTCATGTAATTCTCTTTCACATCATTAGTGGGGGTTTTCGCCTTGCTTAGTTCTGCAATGAATCAGAAACCCTAGAAGGTGCAGGCTGTGGTGTTCAGAAAATAATTCTGATGAGCGTACTCATCTTAAACTTACAGAAATAATCTGCATTTTTATTTTTAAAGGGCAGAGGATTAATATTGTGTAGTGCTCTATACTATGTTTATTGGAATTTCAGAGAGGAATGAATGGTATAATAGTATGTCAACATCAAAGGAAAGAAATACTGGATGTTGCACATGAAAGTCATCTAGAAATTGAGCAATATAAAAGAATAACTAGAGTGTGTGGGGTCAAGTTGATGACTTCATGCAGGCATGTACCAGAAATAAACCTTCATCAATAAAAAAATAAAACACACACACAAAGAACTTGTGTTACCTCATGATAATATTGCAGAACAACAGTTTCCAGTGAGGCTTCAGATAAGGTATGAGCACGGATATATTTGAAACTAACATTCAGAGGCAGCCTGATTGAAGAAAGAAATCCTTCTCAGTGCAGAGAATAGTATTTCTGAAGATGAAATGTAATAATAGTAGTGTTTCATGTCTCAGTACTTAGGAAAAAGCTGTTCTCTCAAGTAGTAACAAAGAACTGAAAACTATGGTAGCAACATTTTGAGTTCATTTCAGTTGATTCAGGCAAACTGATATTGCTATGTCAGAACAAGATTATTCCTTTGAGTGCTCAAAAAAGATGACATGCCACAGCAAAAGATATGCCATGGCTTGACCATAACTTATCACCTGCAGAACAAACATAAACAGGCTTGGGGATTGAGTAAAATCATGGGTTTCACTCAAAGCACTGCCAGTTCATGGAGGCCAGGATGAACAGCTTTTTTCATCATGGGTAGTTCTTTGCTTTTTAAAAATGCCTGCCAATGATTTCAACAGGAGCAAAAAATGCCTACACCACCTGTGAAGAAATGCAAGGCCACCTTTACCCTGCCAGGCATGGAAAAGTGCCTTTTGGGGCCTATTGCCAGTCCAAACACCACTTCTGAGGTATCAGCAGTCGTATAGCTATCTAGAAATGTACCAGAGGCTGTTGGTATTGCTGTGCTCCTTCTGCTGGTGGAGATGGACCCATGGAAAAGCTCATCCACCCTATACTACCCAGTTTGCTCATGAGAGGCTGTCTTCATATACATATACATATACATATACTGAAGAACTGTCTGGGTGCTCCTATATATGCTAAATACACAGAGAGAGCAAAGGGGAAATGGGAGAACCAGTGATTTCCAAGCTTACCAAATTTCTCCAGAATTACTTTGACACTTGTTTTAGCTACGTGACTTCTGATTTTTGCTTTTTGTTGGTGTTGTTTCCCAGTGCTTGTTATTGTTATTATTTTGACCTGTCTTTCAGTTTGTTCAAACAAGAAAAGAGCACATTTCAACTGGGAATAATGCACGTTTCTGTGCATCTTCATTCTTTCACCATTCGCTCAAGTGTGATCATGTGCATTTTTGGAAGAAGTACCTTTTGAAGTTCATATTTAACAGAAATAGAGGGCTTTTTCAAATGCAATTTGAAATCTGGAAATTTGCCAACATCTCCCCACCCCCCAACAAAAGAATAATAATTACCACACTTGTATTTCTGGTTCACATGATTGGCCAATAGAAATAAAATTATAGTACATTGCTACGTTCGCACAAAGAAAAGGGTTTGTGCAGCCCAGAAAAAGCTATAGCACACTATTCATCTGCCATAGTACTGAAGCAATGTCTTTACTTGTTTTAAAAGAAAAAACTTAAAGAACATTTGTGTATTAGCAATACAAACAAGGGCAGTCAACAATGCTTCTGGTTGCTATTACTTCCACGAGAAAGAATACCATCTGCTACTCATTACAGCAGTCCTGTGCAGGCCGTTCTGGATCAAAAGAGCTCTTCTTAATGTAGTTGCCCTTTAACAACACAACTGAAAAAATATATTCAGAAAACTTGCCCAGTTAATATTAGGTTGTCCATTTTTAAGTATTTCCCCTGCAATAGTTCAGAAAATGGTGTGGTGTCATACTGTGCACTTTAACATAAATTAAATGCTATCCTTGAATTTTATGAGGTTTCCTTCAGACTTTTACCACTTAAAATTTTGAGACAGAAGACAAAAAGACATGTCTGATCTCCAGAGTTTTCCATTCAAAAAAAAAAATACATGTGTTAACATTGGAATGTTACAACGTATAATTCCTTGGTAACATTTTGCACCCAGAATATGGAATGGGACATGTTACCTGCTGATCTATGAACAAGTGTCAAATACTCATACTGTAATCTTCCTAGACAGGTTCAAATCTGTCCTTGTGATTAATTATACTGTATGTTAATATGAGCTAGACATGCACATGGTAGGCATGTCGTGAACGGAGCTGGCTAGAGCCGGGGGTCAGACTAGATGGCCCAGGAGACCCCTTCTGACTCACTCTGTTTCTGTGAGCTATATTGTATTGCTATGCACTTTCATTACTATGGCCATGTGACCTCCCATGTATATAAATGCAACCAAGGCCAGTCCTGCCATTAGGCAGAATGAGATGGTTGCTTGAGGTAGCAAGGTGTTGGAGAATATAGCTGTAGGCTATGCATCCTCTCCTGCATGCCCTGCAGTAGCCTGCTGCCTTCGGGTGTGATATATGATTGCTAGATTGAAGAATGATTCAGCTGCTCGTCCACATGAGTTTTTCTATTTGAAATAGGAGGGGGCACTGTTAGGGAGCAAAACATCTTGGTCCAGCCCTGCACGTAGTGACTATATCAGGGAGTTTCCTGCAGATATATGCACTACACTTTTGCAGATTGAAAATAGTTATCTCTACAATGGAGAAATTAGAGCAAACACTCATTAAAGTCCAAAAGCATAGACTCAAAAATCATGCATATATGCACATTCATTGCAGAAAAGAAAAAATGGTTCATATATCCATACTGTAGCACATGCACCAGTATGACACTTATAACATGGTTAACTAAGATTAGAAATTAAGATTAGTGCTTACACAATATGGAGGGGAAGGTACTGTTACAGAATTGGCAGTCAAGTTACTAAACAGGTATGCAACCTAGGAACTTTGGTCCACCATTGCCACCTGCAACCAGAGAGGTGGAAATAGAGAGGTTAAGAACAACGGGAAAGTATAGAAAAGAAGATGGTATAATTACTTGCCTTCAGGGGAAGAAAAACCCAAAATGCACTTCCTGCTTGGTTGCAAAAAATTAAGAGTGCTGTGAGCATAGACTACAATTTGCTTTCTTAGCTGTAACTACACATTCAAAAATAAGACAATGTCTTTTTTATTTCAGACAATACCTCTCTCTCTCTCTGGGTATGCCAGGTTCTTTGGTACTTTTTAAGTTATGGATGATGGAGGAAAGGCAGAAACCATGCCAAAGCTTTGAATAGGATCAAAGGGCTGTCTTGGGACTTCAGATGAAACTTCCCTGCAACAAGACATCTCAGGTAGTTCCATGTCTTCTGCGACAGTGGTGTTTGCTGGAGAATCCAAATCCTCCTCTGTTCCTCCAAAGAGGTATCCCCTGGGTTTGTGTCTGTTGTGAGTCTAACAGTTAATTAGGTGGGTTTTCTAGCATTGCAATCAGGCAGTATTTGCATGTTTCCATAGTGACAGAGAACAACGCCCTTAAATCTATGTATATTCTATGCTACTTATGAAGAATCGTACCAATGTTATTCCTAGCTTTTCAAGCTATGCCTTTCAGAACCAAAATGGATTCTTGAGCCAAGGTTTCAGGGTAATGACAATTAAATATATATGCACAATGCATATGTCTGAGAGCAAGCCCAATGGAAACTATTCTATAAAATTTGCAACATCCCCATGGCCTATTAACCCTTAATTCACATGATCATATAGGTGTCTAGAGATGCAGCCTTACACTAGAACTGTTCCCTCCATCAGTTTTTCTCCTTAAATTTCAGGATTCCTAATGACATACCTTGTTTTGCTGTGCTAATGCACATTCTTGTTTAAGCGTATTAAAAGTTGCTTCAGTCTGGATGCCTGTAATCATCTGCACTTAGAGAATTATGGGCATCCTGCAACAAACATAGAGCTGAAGGTAGCCTCCATGCCCCACCCACTTCGCAAAACATTTAGCTGCATTTAGCTGCTTTCAGCTCAATGCCATGCCTGTAAGTGCAAGGAAAAGAGAATGAGGCTGTGCTAGAAGGTTTTACATGATGGCAATGCCTTTCTCCTCCTTGCCTTCATATCCTGTCCCTGAGCTTATTCTTCCATGGTTCTGTCTGCACTGCCTGCAAGATGGAAAGGTGTGTGAATTAAGCTAAGGCTTCTTGTCCTCTCCAAACCCATAGCTGGGTCTCTGAACAATCTCATGGCCATTTAGACGTGTCTAGTGGCAACAGCATTGTGCTGCCTGTGGATTTTCTTCTTCCCTTTTTTTTAGGGACTTAGTTCATAGCATATATGCAGCCTGCCACAGTTTAAGTCCATGTATTTTTTTTCTCCTTACGATTACAGCAACACATTGATTAAACACATTGTAAGATGATTGTGTTTTAATCAATGTCCATGGTAGCTCTTGCACATTGATCACTTGTTAAAATATGGCACAGATTGCAACTGGCAAACTGAACACACACCATTTCTGAAATTGGTTTTACAAAATTGCCAAGTTAAACTGGAAAGCAGGCAGAGCCAAATACAAGGCAAAGCCAAGCCATGGAACAATAATGAAACGGAACAAGGCACATCTGCTCATCTCCAATTGATACTGCTTGCCTTATATTCATATTTAATATTAAAGGGTGTGATCTGATCTGGACATTCTGGAGATGACTTAAAATTAGCGAAGGATTGTAAAACAAAAGACTTGCACAATCCTAAATTTGGAGCTTCTATTATATGCATACATGCAATCCAATTTTCTATATATTCAATGTGTGCTGTAGCTTGGCATATTGTTTACTTAAAGAGACATCATTCTAGCTGTTCTCACAGAAACTCTTGTTGCATGGAAAACAAGAAGCTTTCCTTAGGTCATACACGGATCAATTGAATATCTGGAAGAAAACAACATGAAGCAGAACTATTTTGCTTGAAACTATTCTGTTTCAGCTGCATAAAAACATTGAAATGGATTGTTTTATACATTTTTTCTGAGAATAAGAAAATAAATAAGAGTGTCTTCAAAAACATAAACCACAAAACAAATGCAGACAAAAAGATTTAAAGGGCTATATTTTGAGGAGATGGAAATTTACGAGTACAATTCTATGTATGTCCAATCAGAAACAAGCCTCTTTGAGTTCCATTAGACTCCTACCCAAATTACAGAGCAACCCTATGGTTGCTTAGACAAAGCATAGGATTCCCAGCTGCAAGTTCAGAAAACCACTCCAACTTCATAGCTCAGGATGCTCACCAGATGCTCACCTTAGCAAAACAAGTAGAAGTAGGCTAGATGGATCCACAGACGGGTACAGAATCAGAATTGAAGAGGCATTTTCTCAAACTAGGCAAAGGTAAGTGTGATAGCCCAGGGTTTGGTCTAGCATTTTTATTCACGATTTAAAGCAGATTGCTTAGCAAAATTGCAGGTGACACAACATTGGGTGGGATAGCTAACACCTTGGAAGGCAGAAACAAAATTCAAAGTGCTTTAGATAGCCTGGAGCACTAGGCTAAAAACAACAGAATGAAATTTAACAGGAACAAATGTCAAGTTATGCACTTAAGAAAAAGAACCCAAAATGCATAGTTATAAGATTAACTACATGTGAGCAGGATCTCAGAATTGCTGTAGATTACAAGCTGAATATGAGTTGACAGTATGACGCGACAAGGCTAATACTCTTTGCGGCTACATGAAGGACACTATCAGAAAGCATATGAAAAACTGGTTTCACTCTACTCAGCATGTCTTAGGCCTCATCTTGTCTACTATTTATTTATTTATTTATTTATTTATTTATTTATTTATTTAAAACATTTCTATGCCACCCCCATCGCAACAAAGCCTCAGGGCAGCTCACAAAGAATACATAAAAACATACATAAATAATAGTAATATAACAATTTAAAAGAAAAAAACATGTTAAAATCCCCGGTGCATTCTCGGCTAATTTTAAAATCCTAATTAAATCAATAATTTAGCAATTAAAATAAGTTTTAAATAAAAAGGTCTTAGCCTGGCGCTGAAATACAAATAACTATGTGCAGTTCCGGGCACCACAGTTTAAGAAAGCTGCTGACAAACTGAAAAAGCTTCAGAAGAGGGCAACAATGATAATCTAGGAAGACTGCGGGGGAAACTCTGTGGGGAGAGACTGAAAGAAGTGGAGAGATATAGCTTTAACAAGTGAAGACCCAGGGGGATAGCACTCCTCAAGCATTTGAAGGGCAGTCACATAGAACAGGTCCAGGATCTCTTCTGAAGAATTTCAGGATGCAGAACACAGAATAATGTGTGACTTTACAGGATTAATAAAATTACTGAGTGTTAGAACAATACAGCAATGGAACTGATTACTTAGGGAGACTGTGGGTTCTCCTGCACTGCAGAAATCCAAGCTGGACATCCATCTGTTATGGATGCCTGACCTTGGAGTCCTGCATCAAGCAGGGGGTTGGATCCTGTATTGGCCCCTTCCAAATATACTATTCCATGATTCTGCTCCCCAGTTCTCAGAGCTAGAAAGAGTCAAACTGGTTGATTCTTTGAAGTCAGAGAAGAGCTTTTGGAGGTATTCAAGAGGGCAGCAAGGAGAAGAGACCTGTACCACCAAGACATGATGTATCTGGGAAGAGCTTCAGTCCAAACTGCTCATCATCTGCTTCTTAGAGCACACCTTTCTCATCCTGCACAGGATGCTCATAAACCTCTGAGTTCAAAAGTTTATGGGTCTCTCCATAGGATTTCACCATAAATTTGAAGAAGAATAAAGAAAGTTAGGGCCTTGCTGTTTAGGGCAAGCTGAGTGTCTATTGGCTCTTTTCTATTTAAACATTCGGAGAATTGAACTCTGTTGGTGTAAGATCACTGTTGGTTGAATCATTTTCTCCCATTCATTCTCTGCATTTTAATAAGCAACCTAAGAGCTAACCTCTTATACTGTACAGTCATATAACACCACTAGAAAGTGTGTACTGTTTATAGATTTATGTAACAATACCAGAAGGCTGCAACACTATTAGCTGCAGTTTGTTAAACCAAGGATGAACCACAAGGAAGCTTCTGTCTGAAGTCTTGACTGTCTGTATGTCCCTACAGGAGGTGGATATCCTGAAACCCAGATCAATCCATCCCAACCTGGTGCTATCCAATTGTGTTGGATCACTCTCAGCCACACTGACTGTCTTATTTGGATGGTTTACACTGCAATTCTATACCTACATAACTAGCAAGAAACCACAGTTGGATTTAATTGGATTTTTTATTGAGTAGACATCCAGAGAATTAAACCTGTTGCTTCCTACTGGCCTGAAGCCAACTGGGTGGGAAGAGTGGGGATCTTTACTTTCTTTGCTAGACCAGCTTTTCAGCAAGTCTAACAAGGATGCTTTGGAGGGAGGGAGAAATAAGTTGAAGGAGACTCGAGATAAATTGTCTTCACTGTCCTCTTTCTGTCCCATCAAGAACCACTCTCTGTTCCCCTTATGAAAAGTCAATTATCTGACCTTAGAAGTGTGACTGGTATGGTTATCCCCATACCATCTGCAAGTGGGCAACAGGCAGAACTCTGATTTCCTTCTTTCAAGGCTGGAACATTGCTCAACCTTGGAAGCAATAATCCAAGGCAGGGTTCATAGGAACGCTTGCAGAAGTACCATAGGAAAGTTCCACGGCAATGCCTGGCTTGATCTTCCATCCTTGAAGCCACAGCTGGTGTAGAAATAACTTCTTCAGCTGCAAAGACAAATAGAGGACACTCTGAGGTTGGAGTTCCAGCTCCAAGCTTGGAGCAGTTTCCAAGATCAGAAATCTGGGAACTCTTATCTTTCCTATGGCCATCTAGAGAGTGTCTAGAGGCCACAGGACTGCTGAATAGAAAAGCCATGACTGCATTCCTCACAAGAGAAAAAAAAAAATGAGAGCTGCTGCTGATGATTATGTTGTTGTTGATCATGATGATGATGATGGCAGTTCTTTTCTAGATTAAAACTTTATAATGAGGCATTTAGCCAGTCAGAACTTGTGGCTTACAACACAGTCACGATTTATTGCACAATAATTGGATTTTACTAAATGCATTTTCGTTGAATGTGTGAAGTATTCCCTGCCATCCTAATTAAGTGATACTGAACCTAAACTTTGTCATAATTAGTTCAGATTACAGCAGGACAGCATAATAACTAAGCAGATCACTGGTGTACTAAAAATACCTTGTATGATAATTCTACAGACACGAAGTATAGGAAGATGAGAGCTGTTCTGGAATTATAACAGGGTGTCTCCTCTTTTCTAACTGGAAAAAACTAAGATATTAACAAAAAGAAAAAAAAACTGGAACTAGATCAAGAGCAACTGCTTTTCTTCTCAAAAAGTTTCAGCACACTTCACAATGGGATGTAACCATTACCAGATACTTAGTTTTCTGCAGCAGATATTAGGATATAATATCTTTGTTTATGAGTGTTGCAAGCTATACAGTAAAAAGACTGCAAAGGTAGTAGCAACTCTGTACTTCTTCATAAAGTTAAGTAATCATTTTTTTCTTAATCATGATTTAGTTTATCTTTCCAAAAAAATAAGTTAATATGTATGTTCTGATGTGGAAGGACATAATTACTCCATTCATTGCATAATTACAAGTGCATCATATTATTATCAATGTGAATAACAACTCTCACTGTTGCAAAACAGAGTACAGCGGGAAGCAAGAGACTTCTGACAGCCCTATTATTGTGTGCAGCAATAATATCAGTAAATTCCTCATCAATGAAATGTTGCCTTGGGGTGCCATCTCCTTATTTTGTCCAACAATTCTTATCCCTGTACTTTAGTTTAGTAGATCACTAGGAGCCATTTTCCTTTCACAATTGCAATAGACCATAATAATATGCTCTGACTAATTTATTAGCTACTGGGATAGTAGAATAGGCGTTTATACCCACAAAATTAGGAATGGTTGACATCAGCTCTGCATTTCTAGGAAATGTTCATCCTACATTAAACATTTCCCTGGAATTTAATAGGAATGTCATCAGCCTATCTGGAATCTACTTTTTACACAGATCCCTACCAATGACTTGGAACTGATGGTAGGTATACTGCAATGTAGTGGCCTAAGCATGCAGTCTATCCCAGGATCTTCAGTTAAAGTGATCCTTAGGTACCAGGAATAGGATAGGGATGCATGAGAATTTCCTTTTTGCTCACAAAACATGTGAGGATGCCCTGATCAAAGCTTCAAATACAATCTTGAATGTGAGTTTACTGAAAATATTTGCAAATTATGAAATACATGTTTGGATTTGTCTCATTCTCAATTTCTAGTTTGGTCTGTGGAAATTACCTAACTTGAGCAAATTTCCTCAGTGAACTGAATTGGACCCACTTTAATCTATAAAGGAAATTTGCACAAATTATGAGAAGTATACAAAAATGGGGAGATTTCCACGAATTTCCCATTCAAGTGCTACATGGTATGTGCAAGTTTCCTGTTCATGCAAAGCAAGCCATGCTTGTGAGCAGGAATTGACAAAATTATCAATGTGTTTATAGAATCCTAATCATCTTGATTCTTGTTCTTCACCCATTCCTAGGCTGGGAGAACCATTGCCCATTGAAGTGCACAGTACAGAACTAGATAGACCAGTGGCCTGATTTAATATACAGCAACCTCCTATATTTAATTTCAGAAGAATGCCCTCTTCACTCCCTTCTCCAAATAAATACATTCTTCATACCAAGTTGTAAAATACTGTGCAATAATTATGGTCGCACATGGTACTTTCAATAAGAACCACAGCTTCAAGTTCTCAAATCAAAATGTCTATGGTGAACTTGAAATCAAATGGATGCTGCTGACAGCTTTCACTTCTTTTATCCTGAATAAAGCTGTCTGAAACCTGAACTAAACTCTGTTCACCTAGAATATGTTAGATGGTAGCCTGCATATTCTGAAGAATAATTATGTTAAGAAATGACAAGAAGTATTTGGATTAAAGAACTGATACTGACATGTTGGCTCCTTGTTCTACTGATACACATAAAACACATTAGTCACAGTATAGGTCATTCAGCAGAACTGACTATTTCAGTCAAATACGTGTTTCTTCCCCTTTCTTTCCTTATAATGGCTGTTTATTATAGCTAAACAAACCTATTGTAAGTTTGAAACCTTACACATTATAATGATTAGTTATTAGATCTGTAATACTTCATTTTCTTCAGCAACAGCTATTAGTTGGAATGCTATTCCTGTGACAGCATACGCATGTCCTGACAGCAGGATCAAAAGGTGCAAAAATTTAATTCGACAGAATAAGCTCACCATGATAGAGCTTCAATAGATGTTGGTAACACATGAACGTGGGAGAAGTAAGTTAAAGTGGTAGTTAAGAACAAAAAAGACCTTTACTGGATGGAAGAAACACCACATCATGCTGACATCCCTTCTGCATAAACTGAGGAAGGACAATTGCCCAACAGAATTCTCATCTGGAGGCACCCAGACCAGACAAGGTATGATCCAATGAGAAATTCTACATATACCCTTCTGAACTGAATGAACTGAACATTATTAGTAAATTGACAGTTCACATGTTCTTCAAGTGTGTGCATGTGAAACATCCACTTGTGCATCTATTTTTTCACCTTAAGAGTTCCTTAGAACTTGTTTCCTTAGAAGTTGCATCCAAAATATTCTTCCAATTTCTCAAAACGTTAATGGGGTTGGTGAGAGATTTGGAGAAAGATTAATTTAAACAGATATGGTATTAACATGCTCATGTTGTTCTCTCCACAGCCTGCTTGAAAATGCATTAAACCAAGCCAGGAGAAATCATCAGTTGTTTCACAAGAGCTTGTGCCAAAAGACAATCATGAATTATTTCATTGTCTTATTCATTGTTCAGGTCATTCTATATACAATATTGGATAACACCTACACTTTGTGGATAGTGCCTAGAAACCTAGTTACTAGGTTGCACTATAATTAACTTTATTTGGCAAACCAAGTTGTGACTGCCCCACGTAAAATTCACAACCATCTTCCTTCTCTTCTCTAAACCTTCAATGATATGTTTGAAGTCATGTTATAAACCCAATTATAATTAAGAGTAGGGATGTGTGAGGAATTCTTTCTGAGGGTAGATTCCATTGGATTCCCTGGGCTTGACTACCTGCAGTCCAGTCCATTTAGTCACAGCTGTGAGGCTGAATGCCTTGTGAGCATGCCACACATTCACGTGGCACTTATCAGGAATTGGGCCTCACGGGAGGACCGTGCAAGATGCTTCTTTCCTTCATGCCACATGTAGAAACCTTTGTTTTTGCTGCACATGATGTCAAAGGAAGTTGCCAGTTGTACTACCTTCATTCCATGAGCATTCATAGATTTATTCTCTGTTTGGTTCACTTTCTAAGACAGGGCTGAGCATGAGGAGAAGCATGGATGAGGATGGATTCCACAGAACTTTGTCACAACACTAATTAAGAGAAAAAATTGACCTGGCATTGGAAATCACATAAATCTTTTCTTCTTCTGTGACTACTGCAGAAGAATCAGATAACACTGTGGAACAAACCTTTATTCACCCTCAGTCAGTAGTCTTAGGAAAAGAAGAGCAGCTTTCCAGTGTCAATTGGGAAATTTATACAATTTGGTTGTCATAAACTATTACTCTAAACAGATTGAGATACTCCCCTTGTATAAATGTATTAATCTTTAGGGATCTGGTCCAGCTAACATACTTCACTTTGAAGATTCTTAGGAAGAAGCAAAAGCACTTGCTTTCAAGATAATATACAGTTCACTGAATACTATGATGAAACACAGATACAGAGTATTAGCAAGCAAAAGAAAGGTTACATCTCCCTTATCTGTAGCCTTTCTGGGGGTTTTTAAATATGTCAGCAGATGCTCCATGGACTTCCAAAGTTGCTTGGGCAAACAATGCATCAACACCTTTCCCTAAGCCAAGGACAAAAGACAGCATCCCTTCCCAAGAGTTTGTAAAGATCTGTTCTTCTCCACTGCAGTCTCCCAATATTCACACAGACTCTAATAGGAGAGAAAGGGTGAGACTGCTTCAGTAAGACAAACAGTTTTATTCTCACAGCAAAAGCAGTCCTTATCTACAGAATAGTTTGGGAAGACAACTTCAAGGCAATTAACTTTGGTGCTCTTCCTAACAAGCTGAAGGCCTTGGCATGGCTTCAAGAAACTCTCCTGGCCTTTGGATACTGGGAAAGTTTATTACACTACTTGTGAACCCTTAATAACCTCCTCACTATTTTTCCAGTAGAGCCAATCCAATCAAATGACATTAACTGCTGCTGTATTGTTGAATAAAATCCCCTTGTTGTTTCCTTTGGCTGCATTCCAGATGAGCCTGTAACAGATAAAACAATACAATGTACAGCAGTGTAACATTAATCATTCCAGTTTAGGAATGGGTGAAAAAATTGATAGAGCTTGTTTCTGATTTAATTTATCCAATTTGCATCTTCTGAACCTGAACGCAGACCCAAAAGCAATCTGCAGTCTGGTGTCTGTAAATCTCTGAGTTCGCAATACTATTTGAACAAAAACAAAATGTGTTTGAAAATTGGAAACATTTAAAAAAAACCTATATTGAAATGCATGCACTTATAAAATGCATACACATCAATGGGACAATAATCCAAACATTAAAATGCATACAGATGATACACAACATTAGAAGAAAGGTGAATACAAAAATATATGCATTTTCATATAAAAAAGAGAAAAAATCACAATCTGATACAAACACGAAGCAGAACAGCCTTTGAGGCAGAATTTGGAGAACCTTGATAAGATCAGGTTTTGCTCAACTGCACATCCATGTTCTAGAAATCTCATATCTTTTCCATACTGCCACGAGCTATCACCACCCTTTAACAAACTGAGGCATTTTAAAATGTATTTAAAAAGTGTCAGTTTAACATACCAGGCAGAATGTTGACTGGGAATCAGAGAATCCAGGTTCAAGTCCTAACTCAGTCATGAAATTCTTGGGCTTTGGTGTAGTCACAGTCTCTCCAGTTAAGTTACCTCACAGGGTTGTTGTGAGAATGAAATGGTGAAGAAGAGAAGGATCACATGCTATAGGTTTATTGTAAGAAAAATGTAAAATATGATAAATAAATAAAATCCAGAGGTTCAGACTGAGCCATTTTGCAGTACAATGTACGCCAATGGAAAGCCTCACAGGCAATGGGTCTCCTGCCTTCACTGGAGCTTTCACAGTAGGCTTTCGTTTCCCTGTGGAACAAGGGAAAGGAGGCAGGTATAGCAGGCCTGACATTACACTTTTCTAACATGAAGGTTAAACATCTGGAGAGCCTTCAGTGCTTTCTGAGCATTTGACAGGAACACTGCAGGGGAGTTGCAGGGTGGAGACTGTTTAGCCCAAGAGACACATCCATTTTGGAGAAGTTGGAATTGGGCAGGTCATTCCACTTCCGCCAGCACTGTTGATCCAGTGTGAATCAAAATCCAGCCCATGAGCTACTATTCTGTAGTACCTTCCCAATAAAAATGACAATAAATGAACATGAACAGAGTCTTAAAACCGTTTAAAAAAAAATACTGTTTCGAATCCATTTTGGAGCATATGTTACTCAAGAACAAGAAGGATTATTGTTTAAGATGAATCATTCCAAAACCCTGTTTGGTGACAAAACAACAACAACCTAATTGCACTCTTGTTTCATGATTATTGACAAGCTGGAAAGTTTGGAATACTTGTGATATCCCTAATAAAGTGGTAACACCCCTGCCAGACATATAATAACCCTAAACTTCATTGCACCAGGCATTTAGAATACAATATTTATAACGCATTTTGCAATCTCTGTAAGAAAAATGGTGAGGCAAGCAGTGACATAAAGGAAGCATTTCTCATAGCTGGTCCTCAGCTATGGCAAATTCAACACAAATCTCCTGGAATCTGTGCAAGCTACATCTATTTTCCCAGCATAGCATCTGCTTGTTTTCTTTTGAAATGGCCCGAGAGATTTTCCTTCCAAGCCTTTTTATATTGATCTCCTCTAAATTATGTATTTTTTATGATCTGCTTTATGACTGAAACAATATAGAGAAGAATCTATATGACCCAAAACTATAAAATGCCATACACAAATAAGTTTTCTCTCAATTATATTGATCAGGCCTATTTTAAGACATTTGGCTTATCATCAGAGAACACACTCACTATGCTCATAAGGAGAAAGAGGTAGTTTAATTGCTTTAAGAATGCAATCTAACACTACACAGGTCTACTCTGTGGAAGCCATTCCTCCTGTGTTTAAATTTCTAGGGAGTTTTGTCAGTAACAAGTTTAACATGTGAACAACAATGGAGTTTCATGACAGAGAAGCTGGATACCAAATGTGAGTGAGCCCGTACCATCCTCTTTGTGGTAAAATAGCAAGCGGTAACTATCTTGAAGAGTGAGGGGAGTACGGTACCTCCTTTCTAACACAAATTGCTTTCCTGCTGATGTCTTTTAAAAGGAAGCCATTTATTGGCAAAACCTGTCTTTTCTTTGCACAAAACAGAATAGTTTGCACTTTCCTTCTTGTGGACTACATCTTGCTTAGAGAAGTCAAGTGAGCAACACTACTTAGCACTAATGGGGCTCTGAATGCATCAGTCCTTGCACATTTTCACCTCCATTTTTCTTAGTAATGTTAAAATCATTAATGGACATAGTACACAATTTCTGAGACTAAGAAATATGGAATTGTCATAAGGTGATTTTTAAGAGTGTTCTCTGTTAGCAGTGCTGTAGTAAGTAATTCTAATTGTCAGCATGTGCCTTGGATCACAGCCATCTTGTCATTATTGTCCAAGCCTGTGGGTTTAGGAGTGCTCGCAGAATCAAAAGATGGTCAAATCAAAATCTTACTTATTAAGCCTCTGCTTTAAAAACTAAACTTGATCCTAATACTCCAATCACCTCCTTTTTGTTCACCTTAGATAATTTTTTTTTTTTGTTTGTAGACAGGTTGCTGAATCTCTGGGATAACAAACCTGTGACTCTTCAGATGGAGTTGAGCTAGCCTACAACTCCCATTATACACAGGCAGAAACCACACTCCAGTACCTAGATTTGGCAATAATCCATATTGGGGAAATGCTCTGGAATGCAGACTTCCAAGGGAGCCAAACCACAATACAGTCCCCTTTTCAGGCTACTCTATGTTGAACAAAATAACCCGGAATACCAAGTTCCAAGAGAGCCAAACCGAAGTTAACGGCTGCATGCTGCAATTGTTTGCAATGGTAAATTATACAAATGTAACTCTGGTTGTTTAATAACACATAAATTCAATAAGATGGTGATTCTACAAAAGACTAAAAGTTAAAGGAACTTATCTGGAATTATTTAAACTGTTCTGATGGTTACATTTTGTTTTAGACAGTAAAGGTGGCTTTTCATTTTAACAAATGCTGGTGATATTTGCTATTGATTTAGTGAATCACTCTCCTCTTTGGGCTAACATCAAATTAACGAAGTTGATGTTCTAGGCTATTTTCTGGAACAGTATTAACCAGTACAGGTGGAATAATATTTATATGAAAGTTTGGGGAATGAATTCATCCTCCCCTTCCAGTTATGTGTGATTGGTGGACTTGATTGGTTTACTTGGAAATCATCACATTGGGCCATTTTATTTTGTTCTAGGCAGTATAATACTGCAAGTGTTTAAGTCCCAAAATTATTATTATTATTATTATAACATTTCTATGCCGCCCCTTGCCGAAACCTCGGGGCGGCTTACAACATGATAAAATACATTGAAATACAATAGTACATAATAAATTACTATTAAATATAAAAATACAAAAAATACATTGATTTACAAATACAAAATTAAAATTATCGGTATAAAATAAAAATATAGGAGGAGAAAGAGAAGGAAGAAGAAGTTGCCCAGGCCAGATCATATGTTTGCTGTTGAAAAATGTGCCTATCATATACTATTATATTTGGCATAGATTTTTAATGGTGTTCAGCATGGTCCTTTATGAATTAGAACGGAATTGAATATTTTAGCTCTGTACCCCTATGTGTACCCCTGTACCCCTTCATGAGACACTTTTTAATCAAGGCAACAAATGAGGAAACTGGCAGTCATCCAGTTCATGACTGCAGGATTTTAATGGCTGGATGCTCCCCTGCCACACACAAACAAGTCAATCCCACAGAAGATGAGTTCATCATCTCAGTTCTAATGTTGAATACAAACTTGTGGCAGAAACTTGTTTCCTCCAAACTGTGGGAAAATGAGTCCACCAATTAGTCCACCCTGCAAGACAGGTGAGCACACCATTATTCACCTTTGATGCTTCTGAGTCTTGGACTGAATGTACCTGGATGCTACTCATTTTCCCATAAATGTAGTAAGGAAGTTTCATTTTTTTTAATCATTAACATTTCCGATCCTACTCACTGGAACAAGTCTCATTTTCATTTTCGATAAATCGTATTGATTGCTAGAACCATTTATATGAGGTTATGGGACAGTGAGATGCTTAGGGCTACAGCTTGTGCCCCATGATGTTGAACATCTACATGAAAACAGATATGAAGTTGTCTGGAACTTTGATATTATCCAATTCTGCCTTTTCTCTCACTAGATTTCAGTGAGGTGGTTAAGGTCCTGAACAGATAGCCCCCTTTGGATATGAAACCTGAACACAATCTAGACAAGTCAGAAGGGCTTTTGGTCAGTAGGAAATCCAGCTGTGAAGCAGGTCTTGAGCTTGTTCTGGATACAGTTACCCTTATCTTCAAAAACAAGGTTTTGTCATGGGAATGCTAATGAATTTGCAAGATTTGCATACAGATGTTGAACTGGCTTGGATGCGGGACAGAGGCTTTTTAGTTATAACACCCTGGTTGTGGAAGCCCTATTCCTGTATCAACCAAATAAACTGCTAGGAGTCAGATAACAAATCAATAGCAAAATGATAGTAGAGCATTTTCATGTCTATTAATGATAATGGAAGTTCAACACAATCCATAGAACTTAACATACTATTCTGGACTGCATGCCAAATTTCTACTTCTGATGATAATCTTGTATCTTTTAATCCACTAGAGAAGTTTCCTGATCCCCAAACTACTGCTTTCTAATCCTGTTACAAACTCCTTCAACCATTCCTTTCACTCATGTCATAAGCCTGACATTTCTGCATCATCTTAGATGAGTTTTAATTAGTAAATATGAAAGCAGTGAAAAACTTTGATCAAGCTTCCAACATTCGATAGTGAAAGTGAAACTATAAGAACGACATTATACGATATTATCGTATATTGCCACTTTCAAAGCCACTAACTTAACTAATAAACAACTTTATGTAAAGAAAATAGTAAATACATTAATCACTGGAATCCAATGAATAAGATTACATGATTCCACTTTCAGTTCTCTTAAAGAAGAGCAAGTTACATATATAAACTTAGATCCACAATCTGCCTTCATTGACCAGAGGGCCCTGCTTACAAGAGTGGTCTCTGCTTGATTTGTGGAGTTCATCCTTTCTCCCCTGTGTCACATTCTACTCCATTCAGCAAGAGCTCTGTGAGCCTCTGTGTAGTACTTTCCAGAAGGTGGAGGGGCTATTCTGGAGGAGTTAGAAGAGGTACAGTCCAGCTACAGTGTGTGCCTAAATCTGGCTCCGAACCACTGTATGAGTGGTTATTGTTCTGTGTTTGGCAGCCAATGACTTGACAGAGGGCATCAGGGCATTTCTTTTAAAATGCATTATTTCTGGATTGAGACAAACATGGCATTAATTCTAAGGAACACAAAGACACAAAACAATCATAGTGACACCTAGTAACAGAACCAAATATTAAGAAGAGAGATTTCAGAGATCAAAAATAAGCCCCCAGAAAAAGCTGCTACTTTAAAAGAAAATTATGTATTCACAGTGCAATTCACGCCATGGCTCCTCCCAGATTAGAGGGTATAAGATTGCAGCCTTGTTTATTTATATCATACCGTTTGAATGGATGATCCTCAAAGTTTTGGTTTCCTTGCTATCATGTCTTCCAACCTACCCACTCATTCCTCCTTCTGTAGGCATGTATCCGATCAGCTACTGTGCCTGAAATGTGATTCCAAGATGCATTGCTTCCTGCCTATGCTTCCTCTCTGATCCAAAATATAGACTGAATAGCAGTAGTAGCTCCTGTAGTTCCAGCTCTTTTCAGGGAATTATATGGTAATTACATACCCGGACTGTGGAATCTATGATCATTGATCCAGAGAACAGGATATGCATGGATTCGAAACTATTCTTTCTTATCATGGTTTCTAAAGACCAAACTTAACATGGTGAAATGGCACAACTGGTTTTGGACAACAAAGGCACCAAACCACCATGGCTTGTTGTATTGTCTGAACACAGCCAGTGTCTGGGCTTGGCTTGCTTAGGAACAGAAACAGTGAAAAGGGCAGACATGATAGTGGTATACAAAATTATGTATGGGGTAGAGAAAGCAAATATAGAAATACTTTTCTCCCTCTCATATTATACTAGAGCCCAGAATCATCCCATGAATCTGGCTAGTAGAAGATTCGGGTAAGATGAAAAAGAGGTGCTTCTTGATACCACTTATAATTAAAAGATGGGATTTACTACCAGTAGTAATGTTGATGGCTCCAAAAGAAGATCATACTCAATCATGGAGGATAAGGCTATCAATGGCTGCTCATTGCATTGACTGTATGCTTGTTCCACTATCAGTTGTAGCTGTTGGGGAACATAATTGGGAGGATGCTAGTCATACAGGAAGGTCATTGGCCACTGTATGAATAAAATGCTTGGTTCTTGGTTCTAGACGGCTCTTGGTTTGATACAGCATGGTTCTTCTTATGTTCTTATGATAAATTGGGTATATTCTAATACACACAGACACACACACACAGGGGGTGCCAAACATGTATACATAATTTAAGAGATGTTATCTATGTATTACTTTTCCAGGTTGAATTGAATTACAGTATCAATGTATAGTGTGGTGTTTCCTCAAAAGATGGCATCAATCAAATGAATGCTGTTGTCATTATGTGACATAGAAACATGGAAACAGAGCAAGTCAGGAGGGGCCTCCCAGGCCATCTGGTCTGACCAGCTGGCTCCGCTCATGACATGCCCACCATGTGCATGTCCAGTCTATCTTTGAACACCCTCACCAATGGGGCCTCAATGACCTCTTATGGAAGCCCATTCCACACCCTCGGGGTCCTAACTGTCAGGAAATGCTTCCTGGAATCCAAATGCAACCTTGGTTCCCTGAGCTTTGCTCCATTGGAGCATGTCCTGCCTTCCTCTGCAGGGGAGAACAGGTCTCTACCCATCTCCATGTGACATCCCCTCACATACTTGTATGTCACCAACATGTCCCCTCTGAGTCTCCTCTTCTCCAGGCTGAAGAGACCCAGTTCCCTCAGTCTCATCTCATACCCCATCCCCTGCAAGGTGGCCACCAACCTTGTGGCCCTACGCTGCACTGACTCTAACCTGGCTATATCCTTTCTGTAATGAAGGGCCCAAAACTGAGCACAATACTCCAGTTGTGGGCACACCGGAGTTGTATAGAGTGAAAGTAATACCTCTCTCGATCTAGAAGCCACACTCCTGGCTACGCAACTAAGGGTGGCGCTCACCCTCTTGCCACTGCATCACACTGCTGACTCATGTTTAGCCTGCAGTCAACCAGTACCCCGAGGTCCCTTTCACAAGTGCTGCTCTCCAGCCACTTGTCCCCTAACCTGTACTTATGACACCCATTCCTATGCCCCAAGAGCAAGACCTTGCACTTATCCACATTGAACGCCATCCTGTTGTCTCCTGCCCACTTCCATAGTCTGTCCAGATCCTTTTGGATCTGGAGTACCTGTTCCTCAGTTGTGGCCACTACTCCAGTTTTAGTATTGTCTGAGAATTTGATCAGCAGACTGTTCACTCCTTCTTCCATGTCATTAATGAAAAGATTAAACAGGATAGGCCCCAGGACAGAGCCCTGGGGGACCCCGCTTGTCACTGGTCGCCATCCAGATGATTCCCCGCTAATGGTTACCTTCTGCTTTCGGTCAGTCAACCATGCCCTAATCCACAGGACAGTGCTTTGCTGTATCCCAAAACTCCTCAGTTTGTCCACCAGGATATCATGGGGCAGTTTGTCAAAGGCCTTGCTGAAATCCAGGTATACCACATCCACCGCATCCCCTCCATGTAGCCATCTCGAAACCTTGTCATAGAATTCCACAAGGTTTGTCTGGCAGGACCTGTCTTTGCGGAAGCTGTGTTGTGTGGTTGTCAGCCTCCCTTCCCTATCTAGCATCACTAGTTCTCTCTCTATTATGAGCCTTTCCATTGTTTTTCCTACAATGGACATAAGGCTAACAGGTCTGTAATTCCCCATATCCCTTCTACTACCCTTTTTGAAAATTGTGACAGTTTTTAATACAGTTTTTTTCTTTCTTAAAATGTGTATACAGTTTTTTGACACCTTCTCTCTCTCTCTCTCTCTCTTTCTCTCTCTCTCTCTCTCTCTCTCTGTGTGTGTGTGTGTGTGTGTGTATGCACACATATATGGTTTTGTCCCAAGGAATCCCTAGCTATAATTTTTAAGCTTGGGAGGTTTGTAGAGGTTTCCATCATTTTAGTGGTAGCATACAACCTTCCTTTGCTTTAATTGAATCTAAGTCAATCAGACCTTTGGGGAATTGATGTAAGAGAGCTAATCAGGGCAAATTCAGATCCAACCTGTCCATCCCTAATTATCATTTTAAGTGGATGTTATTAAAAGCAAGACTTGACCTAATCATGAGAATTTTATGCACTTGGAACCGTAAGACAATATCCTTTCAACTGATGGTACTTTGCAAGGGGAGAAATGCACAAACACAAGTATATGTACTTGCAACCATAGGAATTAAGGGGATGGTAATGTGCAAAAAGCTCTGTTTTCATCTAAGCAGAAAAACACATTGTTATAACACAACTTTATTCATGTAGGATCAAAAAGAAAAATCATCTTTTCACACTGACTATTATGCAATGTTCACTCTGGAGAAAAATGATTTGGTATTACTGTCAGCAATTACACAGTTATGCTTACTGATGTCAAAAATAATTCACTGATAATATTCACAGGCCTATTTACAAAGAAATGTGCTTGCAGCTATTGTAAACATTCTTCCTTAAGATTGGCCACAACCCAATTGGGCTGGAGAAGTGAATCTCAAATTTAAGTTTATTCTTTACAATCAAATGTCATCACTATGCAGAATAAAAGAAACAAGAATACTACAGTAGGAAAAAGAAATGAAATGTTTGTACAAAGCACACAGAATTGTTGAGAACTAACCACTGATGAAACAAAACAATACAAAAAGATTTATTAAAATGTGAGAATTACATTAAACGAATGCAATTAAATGAATGCCCTCTGTGAGGTATATTAGCTTAAAAGTCAGTGACTGGCATCAAGTCACCCAGTGAGCTTCATGACCGAGTGGACACTAAATCAACAGAGCCCTGGAGCAACATTGTCAACACCCAACACTCAACATTGTCTTGAGAATTGTAGTACATTAGTATGCAGCAAATTCTCTCTCTAACGGGAAAGTAAGCAGATGAGGCTCTGATCCACATTGGAACCACTACACACTTTAATTGAAGGGGGAAATTTAATGTTTAAAGGTGGAAGAACCTTGGTACATTGCCTTATAGGAGATGAGTGTTATTCTCCCAATTTTGTAATTTCTGTCTGTCATCGAAAAGGCTGCAGAAAACCCATTTCTCTTTCAATCTGTTAATTTCCATGAAACAGGTAAAATTACTTAATTTTAAAAAGTGGGCACATTAATGAATATTAAAGACGGCTCCAAACAAAATTTATCTGTTTAATAACCTCTTCCCAAAAAGACCCAGCTACTGAACACTGCCAAAACGTATGTTTCAAAGAAACAATTCAGCAATTAGCTGAATTAGACATTTCTTACTAAAGAGTTACTGCGGCATCCAATAGATATAAAACAAATGTTTTTGCTGAATAAGTCACAGTCTAAAATCCACAGAACAGAATGCAGGACTTCACTGTGTGAACAGAATGCCGGACTAGATGGACTCTTCTTACATCTTTATGTCTGAAGAACCTGCAAACAGCTGTGATTAGGACAGGTGGTGCACAGTCGATGCATCATGTAGAAAAGCTCTGCTTATACGATAAGGGGAATTATTTTTGCTGTAAAAATAAGCCCCTTTATTCTAAGCAGCAAAAGTAGATAGGCTACCAATGTAGGTATGGGTTTGATGAAAATTACTGGAGGCATTTAACATTTCATTACGCAATGCAAACAAATAAGGAATGCTACAAGAAAGCATAATTTCTTTTTAGCTAGAACCACTACAGAATATGCATAGCAATTTTCATACTTTTTAACATAATCTTCTGAATCTTCAACATACCAGCAGCCATTGCTCATTTGTCATTAAAACAAATGAAACTGGAAAGACAGCAGGGTGTGAGGACTACCCGGTGTTTTCCATCAGGGCAACATGCATGACTGTCTGCCTCCTGATGTGTGCGTAGATGCTCCAACTGATATGTTCCCTACTTAGAGAGAAAAAGTTTGCAGCCTTGAGGCCAAGGTAGCGGATATGGAGGAACTGAGAGAGGACGGTGGAGGGATCCCGCTCCTTTGGCTGCCTTGGAGAATAACAGCCCAATGCCATGCATGGCAGCTCAGACCCCACTGGGTTCAATGGGCCGTACTCCCAATTAACTATCTGTGGGACTGCAGCCTCCATGTTTTCTTTGGAAATACAGCAACCAATTACCATAAGGCATGTAGCCTGAAGTGCCTGATCCTGCCTAATCTTGGAAGCTAAGCAGGGTCGGGCCTGGTCAGAATTGGGATGGGTGACTTGAGTGTATGATTCTGTGATTATTGCTGTCAACTGCCTAGAGAGCCTTGGCTATGGGCAGTATAAAAATGTAATAATAATAATAATAATAATAATAATAATAATAATAATAATAATAATACAACCATATATGGAGCATTGTGCACACTTCTGGTCAACCTAGCACAACAAAGGGATATCATGGAGCTGAAATGGAAGCAGATGTATAATTGTATTACATTATCTACCCTAAGGAGAAGATCTGAAGCATTTCAGATTTCTAAGTTTAGAACAGAGGGACAAAGCAGAGAGCATGGCAGTGACTTGTAATGGTGTGAAAAAGTGGGAGAACATTTTCTTTTTTCTCCTTCACCCATAATCATGAGGATATTTTGCACACACACTTCACTGATGTAGGGGAAACTAAAATCTATAGAAATTGCTCATGAGTCATGTTCTATAGTACAAAGTCTGAAAACAGAAATCAGAACAAGAGAGGATTACTAATGTGCAGTCCATTACACTTTGAAAACAAGGTCAGACAATTTTAAACCCCAAAATCTGAAAGAAATCTGGATTCTGAGAAGATTGTAAGTTTCTATCTGCTAAATATCCATTATTTGGGGCAAATGACAGGTGACCGCTATTGCTTTCATCTACTGCTTGTAGGCTTCCTAGAAGCATCAGAATGACCCACATTGGAAGCATTGTACTGGACTAGATGGCAAAATCTGCATGCAAAGTACCATGTAGCCAGGGCCCCAATCCACAAATTCACACACTTGCATATCCATTGATCCGATTGCCCAGCCTCACTTGTTATCTCCCTTTTTGATCCCTCCTGCTGATGGATTCTTCTGTTGGAGGGAAGGTGGGGACAGGAAAAACTAATTAGTACTAAGCACTGTGGAGGGACAAGAATTGTGCTTCATTACCCTGTCATTGCATCCCCAAACAGAATGTGGATGCATTTTTAGGCCAAGTTGACACATCCTTGATCTCGTGACAATGTTGAAAATGGTTTTGTAAGGAAAATGTGCACTTTTAAAATGTGCATTTTGCGAATTCACACTTTTGTCAATGGGGAAAATATGAATTTGGCTCTGTGCTTTTCAAATATTCACCCTAGTTGAGATAGCTAGATGAAAGACAGACCAATAATATAAAGATACAATCTTGCATTCCACCATGTTGCATCGTCACTTTGCCCCTGTCCAGCATCTGCTTCTGAAGCTGTCTGCCTGGATAGATGCCTGTGTAGATGACTGCAGAAGCGGTAAGAATGCACTATAATGGAGATCAATACCATTTGTTGGGGAGTTTTACAAGCAATCTCACCAGTGCATTGTGTACACTGATGAGTACGCAAGTCCTGTTCCTGCACTGTATGTCTGTATTTTTTCCTCTCCTCAAGAGATTAGAAAGTGAGTGATACAGAGAGCTATGTCATCCTTTGAGGCTAGGAATATTTATATAGCATATGGATTTGATGTTAAATTCTTCTCTTATCTAATTTCAATTTGGGCATGTATACAGACAGAGTGATGGTTGTTTGGGTGTTGTGGAAAAGGAACAGCAGCAAAATGAGGTTTGAATTTGTATTCCAGCATCTGTAGAATGGATGAAGGAGGTGTGGACAAAGGAAACAAATGTAAAAAGGAAACCAACCAACCAACCAACAGGTTTGCTGCAGAGACAGATAATATACCACAGCAGTATAATCAGGCTTAAAGCATTACTGTACAACTTCAAAAGCTGAGACTGAAGGGGGCTTTTTAATCACTACAAAAATCTTATTTTATTATAGAAAGTGGCAAAGATATTAATCTTTTCAATCTGTTTCCACATTATTTTCCCCTCACAGACAAGCCAGAGTACATCTGCATGTGTGAGATCCTGATAAGGTGTTATGTTCGTTCTGTTTTTTAAGGTTATCCCTGACTTCCTTAAGGAAGTGATTAGCTCTGAAATCAGACAACTTGGAAGGAATGCAGCTCACCTTCATGAAATACGAAATAGAGTTCAAAGGATGCATATACCATAGTGTATATACCAGTAGCTTACTCCAAACTCCACTTCCCCGCCTTTCACAGCTTCTCTTTGATCTCTAGCAGAAACATCAGAACCAAGCTTTTAAAAAGACTTGATGTGACTTTCAGCTCCCCATCCCACCCCACTCGCTCTTCCACTGCCTGAGGAGCAACATCCCTTGCATCTTACATGAAAGAATTTATTTCTCCCCTAAAAATAACTTTGGTATCTAATGCCCCCTGTAAAGAGGTTGAAATCATTTATCCCCAGTTCTGTGAAGACAAAAGAAGGTAATTGCATGGGTAAGCCATTACCTACAGCAGGGAGTGAAAAAGAAAGCAGACGAGCTGTCATTACGGAGGCAGCTGAGGCTGTAATAGAGCATTTCTTGCTTGTCACTTCCCAGTTCATATGCAGTATCCTTTGGGCCATTCTAGAAGAGAATCGTTAACTCCAGCTTGCCTATATTTTACTGGACACACACGAAGTGATTCTTGCTCAATGATTTCATTTCAGCCTTCCTTCCCAAGAAGGCAAGGAGGGCGAACTGTTTTTGCTTAGCTGAACAATTAATTTCCTCCTCATCTAATAATTCCACTTTGTCAAGGTCAGGTGCACACAGTAGGAAAGCAGCTTCTGCTTTCAGTACGGTTCAGCTAACAAACATCTCATGCTTGCAGAGACTGGAGTCTTTAGTGACAGGATATACACATTCTTATATCTCCAGTAGTAGGAAAGATCAAGAAGAACTTTAGCCACTAGGGTTCAATGAAGACTCAATGAACCCTGGTTACCTTTGAAATGCTTTAATTGAAAGCAGTAGAAGTGTCTACCCACCCAGAAAGAACCCCATCCATTGCTGCAGAGACAAGGTTACTAAAAGTGTGAGCTCATCCCATGCATGCTCGAAGTGATCAAACATGGTGCTGGCCCAAAATAACTTTCATTTAAGTCACCAGAAGACACAGGAGGGAAGGGAAAAGGAAGCTTATTGCTGCCGTCAAAGATACTGATGTTCAGAGCGCAAGGAAGAACCACTGATGCTGCCACTAAGATTAATGGCCTTTCCACCCAAATATCCACAACTGGGAGTAGGGGTGGTTCAATACAGCCTTAGCTGAAACACCAATCCAACTGCAGCTCTCCCTTCCAAGAAATCTGCTGAACAAGAATTCACCTTTGATACTAAGAACCACAGCCAACTTAGGAGTGAGACAGCAGAGTATTTGCATAATTTTTGTCATTGTTTTGATTGCAGCATTAGCATAGCCTGACTTTAGCAAGGAAGAACAACTTCCCAATTTTGCTGAAGAAAAAAAACTTGCAGACTATGCTAATTTCTTCTATAGTATTTTAAAATAAGACTTAATGATTATACTAATAAACCAATATTATTCACGGAACTGCAATTATTAACTTATAGAACTCCAACCTGTACAAAAGTTGCCTTAAATAATATTCATTTTATTTCTGTATTTCATAATAAGTACATTTTTGGCACTGACTTCTAAAAATAAAATTTAGAAAGATATTCCATTGTGCAAAGATGCTGAAAACACATTTGTTTCTATTGTTCTGAGATATTTATTTCCCTAATTTGCCTTTTTAATGCACAGCTATTAACAAAACAGTTGTTAATGATCAACCACAAGAATTCTTTGTAAAAGTGGAATTAATCCAACAGTGTGCTCCAGCAGAGATGATGAAGGATCTTCTTTCATTAGAGAGACCGTATTTCTGAAAGCTTATATACTAACTATACAAATTATGGGTATATTCCCTATAGCAAACCTTTCCAATAAAAATCAATGCTTTGACAATTACTATATAAGTATTAACCAATGTAATCAGCCTTAAGCAGTGTTTTTGCTCCAAATTGTTTTTTCTGGCTGCAAGATTAGGGAACCTAAATGTTAGGAAGCTTTAAAAGAACTCACAATTCACAATCAACAAATCTTTTCTTGACAGGGATTCAACCCATGCAGTGGGTTGAATCCCTCACCTTAGGTGGCAAAATGAAAGGAGTGGCAAACTGTAATTTTTCCCATAGGGAAGGTCCTCTGATTCACTGCCACCTTACTTGAGTTCTACACAAGGTGCTCAGAAGAGTCCCCAACTCTGGGTCTTCAGAGTCGCTACCTCAACAGCAGCACCATGGCAGGCACTCCAGAGAGCTCCAGAGAGCTTCCCCCATGGTGATAAAGCTGCACTACAGATTCCACATTCAGTCAAAGGCATTCACAAAAGATCAGAAGCCTCCTATGTTTACAGCACATGCTCACCCCAATCCTGCAACCAACTTCCACTGCCTTCCATGCCCACCCCATGCAATCTCTTCCATAGGAAAAGCTCAATGTTGGGCCAGAAGACTGGATGTCATCTTAAAATTCAGCCATGCATTCCCTTCTACTGATCTAACTTTAATCTGTAAGCTGTGCAGGGCAAGCACTCATCTCTTTGTAAACGCTGATGTCATGTTGTAAAGCACCCACTACACTGATGCTATAGTTTTATTTAAATGCTGACCATATGTATATGTCACCTGTCCCGAGAATGCACTGTGTGCTCTGTGCAAAACTGTTATATTCAGCGGATACCAGAAACACCATTCTATAGATACATTTTACAATACGCTGAGACGCTCTGTGGAAAACTGAGATTAGCATGCTAGGAAAAGCAAGAGAGAAGCAGATGGAGCATGGATTTTTTCTGTTAAAAACAAAAAACTTACAGATGATACCTGCATTGCAGATGAATAAATGCATTTTGGGAAATTTTGTAGTCCACTCTGGACATTATACATCTAGTAGGCTGGAGGGATGACTAGACTGGACCACTAAATGTCCCCAGCTGTTCATTTTGCACAAGCTTTGTGCCTGCATTTCCCCCTCACTTTGCCTCTTTCCTCCTCTTTCTTGGCACACCATGATTCCTGCTATGTCCAGACCTGGAAACAATGGATAACACTATTACAAAAACCAGTGATTGAAAAACACAGTTTACTTATGTTCTGATCCTTGTAGCCAGTTTTCCATGTTTGATATAATGGGAAACTCTGATTAACTAACTCTGGAAGTCCCCACTTGTAACATGTTGAGAAAGGATACAGTGCAAATGAACCACATTATATTCAGTAGATAGATAAGTATATGACTAGATAAATATATGACCCCTTTACTTCCTAGTTTCCATTTGCAACTGTAGTCCTTTAGTGCTATAGGCAGCGCTAAAAGAGCTGTACGATTTGCCTGCCTCATTTATGATTCATTATTGTTAAATATTGCCATTGTTAAAGGCTTGTACTATAGGGTCTAAAGTTAAGAGCCATACATTTTATTGGAACTAATGGCTTGTGGCCACAACAGAAAGTATAATATTAAGGCCAGCTTTTTTGGCAGACCACCTTATCCAAACTTGCTCACTGCAGGCTCTATTTATAGCAGTATAGGCCAGTCTGCAAATTGAATTCAAGATTCATTTCAGTCTGGATTCAGAACCTGGTTTTGGTACCAATTCAGGTTTGGTTATCCTAATTGATTAACTTTATTGGAAGCAGAAGAATGCAAACCTGTTACTCTTGCTCAACCTCCTAGAAGTTTTTTTATTCCATTTACCACAGGATTCTATAGCAGCATCTTCAAGTGCTGAATCTAGGACATACTGTCTTTGTTGTTGTTTGGTCACAAAATCATGCCCAACTATCCGCGACCCCATGGACCACAGCACGCCAGAGTCCACCCAACCCATGGCTACCACACCAGTGACTCCGTCCAGCTACATCATCCTCTGCCATCCCCTTCTCCTTTTACCTTCAATCATTCCCAGAACCAGGGTCTTTTCCAATTAGTCCTTCCAATTAGTATTTGAGCTTTAGCCTCAGTATCTGTCTTTCCAGAGAAAAGTCAGGGTTGATTTCCTTTAGGATTGACTGGTTTGATCTCTTTGCAGTCCAAGGTACTTTCAGGAATCTTCTCCAACACCACAATTCAAAAGCATAATTCTTTGATGCTCAACCTTCCTTATGGTCCAACTCTTACAGCCATACTTTACAACCAGGAAAACCATAGCTTTGATTATGTGAACGTTTTGTCAGCAAGGTGATATCTCTGCTTGTTAGTATGCTGTCAAGATTTGCCATAGCTTTCTTCCCAAGGAGCAAGTGCTGCTGTTGTTGTTTTTAATTTCTTTGCTGCAGTCACCATCTGCAGTGATCTCGGAGCCCAAGAAACTAAAATCTGTCACTACCTCCATTTGTTCCCCTTCTATTTGCCAGGAAGTGACAGGACTGGATGTGATTATCTTAGTTTTCTTAATGTTGAGTCTCTTACAGATGTTAAATTGCTACTTGTGGGGTCACCTATCACGAGTAACATTGTGTGGTTGTTTTTTAGTCTCCGACAATTGTGCAAGGAAGAGCGCAGAGCACCATTTTATGCCAGAGTTACTCAATGTTTATACAAAGCCGTTGTAAACAGTTTTTAGGAAACGTGGAAAATCATCCCACCAGTGTACTTATGACACTCAGTTCTATTTCTCTGTTCCACTGGAATCAGAAAAGGCCATTCAAGTCCTGGTCCAATAAATACATGTAGGGCTGATGGCCTTTGACTTTAATATGTTTTAGTTAATTTTATATATTTATATTATATATTTTTATATTAAGGCTTGCAACATTGTATACTGGATATGTTTTTTACACAGCAGGTGGTATAATAATACTTTAAATAAAGAAACTAACTGCTATAAGCATCTTATTTTCATCTGGGATTCTGCGTTGGCCCCTATATGTTATATTGGGTCATTTTCCTGTGGACATTCCATGCTAAGCAATCATGTTGTTCCATCTGTAGTGCGAAAACAGGCATGAACTCAGTTTTAAATTAGTGATAAATGTGAATATTGTCATGCATTAAGAAATTTTCCCTTATGTATTTGCTGCATGTTGCCACAAGCATTTATTATAAGATATCTTTTTATAACATATTCTTCAGTAATTGCCCATGTATCGATGAGGATTCCTACTACACAGAGTTAAAGATTTACTCTGATGCCCAGAGTTTAATCAGGAAAGCAAATGATTTTAATATTTTAAACTGATTTTAAAATTTGTCTCATTCATGGCATTTCATCAAATGTTATTTTCCGAACTAAATATAAACTGTAAAGCAAGTTCATAATTCTTAAAAGAGAAGGGCATCACTGAAATAACCTACTTGGTCCATAGTTTCCCCTCTTCTTATGCAAGAGCTTATTTCCAGCTATTGCTAGATTTTGTTTTAAACAACAGCCTCTGTACCTGTTCATTTGGATGGATGGATATGGATGGTGGGGGGTGAATGGATGAATAATATTTTGAAAAAATCAGTTGCTTAAGATATTCTGCCCTTTTCAGCAAACTGTGAGCCCAGACCATTTGTCCTTTAGGTTCTTAGTCATAAATTACTCCTGGTTATGCATTATTATAAACAATTTAGCAATTTAATGGTCCAAAGACCATTTTAATTTTGTCCTCCTATCTGTGACATTTATTCACAAAAGGAGTACAACAGTGGAACCAGCTGCCAAGAGAGGTTGTGTGCTCTTCCACACTAGATGCTTTCAAGAGGCATTCAGACAGTTCTCTGACTGGGATGGTGTAAAAGGTGTCCTGCACTATCAAGGGGTTGGACTTGATGGCCTTCTTGGCCCCTTCTGACCTACCAGATTTTAAACCTATGATATATTCAGGACAATTTGTCTGCCAGCTCCTCTAGAACACACACACAGAGAGAGAGAGAGAGAGAGAGAGAGAGAGAGAGAGAGAGAGAGAGCAGTACAACAATCCAGCCTTCAGTGTGCCAGGAGTAGGAGTATAAGGGAAGAAGCTTATATAGCAAACTGATGAAGATGGCTTACAAAAACAAGCAAAGACACATGCTGGAGGGCAGGAGAGGGGGAAGCACAGATTCACTTACATAATGTGATCATGCTGTGCATGACAATAAAATTATGGATTCTTCTCTATGTTAACAGATCAATTCAAATTCCTTACCCTTCTTTCAAATTTTAAAATTGTATCTTGTATTTCTGTGTACAGTCTCCAGCAACCTTAATTCATGGGAAGAATACTGAATAATACTATTTCTTTTACTACTAGTATAAATAATAATAGAACAACTACAACAATTTATATATGCTTACAGCAGTGAATCCAAGAAGTAAGCCCTATATGAGCACATAATAAAAGGATTTATTCACAATACAGCATTCAGTAAATCCTGTTGTTTATTTGCACCATAATGTACACATGAACTTTCACATTTACAGTGTAAAGGCATTGCAGCTCTCATTGGCATCATAATGTGGATGGGCTCTTTTTCCAGCACATAAAATACAGGGACTTCCAGTGGCACCTTATCGTAACTCTTTCAGCTTTCAATTGATGCCATAAAATATATGGCCTATGTCGCATCATAATTTTCAGGATTCACTCAGCCTGTGCAATGACCAGTGTTAGGTTAACCAGGGCAATCATTTTTCTGCTTAAATGACAAGCTGGTTACATTTCAAATCTGCTGAGTGTTCTTCTCCTTTCCCCTAGCAGATCTGCCATTGTACCCAGAGTCTTCCACTGCAGTTGTCTTTTAAGAGGATCACAGAGTTGAGATAGGCTCAAAAGATCTTCTTGTCTAATCCACCTGTCAAAAAACAGACCCTCAGAATATTCCACAATTGCTCCCTAGGTGCTTCCTTCCTCATTCTTAAACTGATCTACTGAAAAAGTTATTTGTCTAATTAACATAGAACTACTCTTCTGTACCTTGAAGCACCTATTTTTACCATGCTGTTGACATATATGATGAATTGTCTGCCTTCATACTTCTTTTCTAATCTCAGCTCAATAATAAACATTTTAATGGCCTTTTTTCATTTTTAGGTACATGGACAGCTGAGAAACCTTGCATATGTAGTGCTAGATCAGTCAGGATTTCATGATTTATCATCCTTGGTACTCAGTGTTAGCAATTCTATAGAATCCAGAAGTTTCCGAGTGTGCTCATCAACAACTGCAAGATTTGACTTATCAACAGCTGGACTATAGGCAGGGCCTTGACTGAGTCACACTACACCAATTGATTACAAATCCTTACCTGGACAGTAATCATATCAATTGATTACAAATCCTTACCTGGACAGCTTTGTAGCGTGAAAGATAGTACATAAAGGAAGCTGGCTGCAGAAGGAGGTGGCAATAAGAACACCTTTGCCAGTGGCCAACAAACTCTTGAAACTTCAGGAAGAACCCTTTACAGACTTGACTGGGCTTCCCTAAATGTTATTTGCCAATAACGTATAACATGTACTCAGTACTCTAGCCTTGCTGCGACTCAGCACTGTTATCTCAGCAAAGCTGGGCTGTTGTTTTCTTGAAAAGAATAGAGATTTGACAGGAATTCAACACTAAACATAGAGCTCAATTGAAGAAACAAATTTTGCAAGAATATAACATGTCCAGAGTGAGAAATCTAAGAGCAGTGTTCTTAAGACATTATGAGTCCTTGCTGGGCACAAAAACTATATTTACTGTATCTTATTGGCCTTTGTAATTCTGACTAGAAATAGCCTTTGGTTGCAATAACCTTAGCCTCACCCTATACTTTATTGTTTGGACCCCTCAATATTTTACTGAATGAATATGACCAAAGGGAGAACAAAAGCATTTACTGTTTCAGTTTCAAGACAAGGGGCAGGAGAAAACAAGATCCTTGGTGGAGAATTATAATGCATCTTACAAATATTTCTCCAGTGTATAATTCCCTACTTGGTTAGATTTTCACTTTGAATAAATCTATGGTTCATATGAACAATTTATTGTGAAATAAACTTTAAAATAAGAGGGAAAACATTTAGAAATTATGACATCTCATACCATAAAGAAGAGGTGAAAAGGGTATTGACTATTTTGAAATGAATGCCGCTATCACCTGTATTTTCCCCCCTTCTACTCAGAGATCATTGTGGGATGGCAGCTTTGCTAACAGCCCATTTCCTGACAGAGCCAAGGAGTACTCTACAAAAAACCATTATAAAAACAAATTATTCTCTTTGTCCCCTTTTCCACTGCAATAAGAGTTTTATGCAGCTGTATTATGCTATAGCCAGCACTGGTGACTCCTCCAAAGGAAATATCTGCAATTTGCCTCAAAGGCAAGCCATACAAAAAAGTCCTATTTTAGAAGCGATAATGGTGCAGTTAGAGCTAAGGGATGCCTTACCACCAGGCTTTGTCATAAAGGAAACAACCAATAATGAGAACATGATTTTTTTTCTTTCATTATCACAATTGTATTGATTGTGGTGAACTTTGGGGCACTTTACAATGTGCTTCTGCAAACAAGAACTCCATTGCAATGAGTCGAGCTAAATATGGTTTAATTCCAGAACATTTAGTTGACTCTGACACTATAAGAAAAGCCTTGACTCAGAAGGCAACTGGTCATATCTCCCTTTGCAGACCAACCTCATCCTTGAGAAATACTAGATGAGTCATTAGACATGATATGAGAGTAGCTGCAGTGAACAATGCTTGGCTTCTGTCAGTGTTACACTGGAGGAATATACCTAGTTCAGCACTAAATGCATGGCCTCTTCTTCAACTCCAGCAAATGTCCCAGGGAAGAAACGCTTCTCATTTCTGACTCTCAAAGACTAAAATTTTTAAACATTTATGAGATACTCCACATAAATAGGTATGAATATAGTATCTGTGATGGGCACTGAGCATAGGTAAGCAATCCAAAGTCATTAAAATTAAGCCATGCACCCACACTGGAAAATCTAGCCCAATGGATTTTCTTCCATGGTTCCAATCCAGTAATTGGAAACAGATAAAGTCAGGATTTTTTAGTGATTTTTTCATCTCTAAACAGATCTCATGTAGCACATTTTAAAAAATGTTGCACAAATGTTGCACATTTAAAAAAATATGCTAAGGAAATTATTTGCACAAGTTGAATGATGTGCACAAATTGAAAGCTAAAACTATATACTTCTACTGCTACACATGCCAGAATGACATAGTTTTCAACTTCTGATTTGTACAAATCATGTAATTTGGGCTAATATATTTTATATAAACTGTGTACAAATTTTATTGATTTGTTTTATACAAATTATGGTTCCCATCATTTGATTTTCCTGCTACTTCCATCACTGAACTTTAATGTTTAGGCATGGTGTGCATAATCTAGTAAAAAAAAGAACACAAAATTTAATCACTACAACTTTACAAGTATTATTATCATTAATATTGAAGAGAAAGTGTTTTTTAATATCTTCATGATAATCATATGCACATACAAACACATACAATAAGAAAAAAATCTGGCTAATGTATTTCCATTTTACAAGTTCTTCCAAGCAGTATCTTACTGTTAGGAGTTCTCAGTTTTCCTGTGCAGTTTTCTTTCTTGATCTTTCTTTTTGTCCTTCCAGCCTCTCAATTTTCCTCAGTCTAAGCCTAGGCTAAGATCCTATAACTTAAACCAATCATGTTGGGGGGGTCACCTTTGCCTCAAATTCTTTATGCAGACTTTTGCACACACAAAACTTCTTACCAAGGGAAACGTGATTTTTTTTTATTTTTTGGGGGGGTTTGCTTCTTCAAAGCACTCTTTTCTACATCAAGTAGCTGAGCAAGGCTCTTAACCTATGGTTGAGCTTCCTGTCCCTTTCCTTTTTTATTTTTTTGATAGACTTACTGGTAACTGTCGGAAATTTTGACCTTCTCATTTTAGCAAATACAGCAATGAAATAAACTTGCATATATATATTTATACACACACACACACACACCCTATGTAGTGTTCTGTGCACTTCGGTGTTTAGTCATGCCGGCCACATGACCACGGAGACAGTCTGTGGACAAACGCTGGCTCCCTCGGCTCGGAAACGGAGATGAGCACCGCCCCCTAGAGTCAGGCATGACTGGACGTAACGTCAAGGGGAAACCTTTACCTTTACTTTACCCCCTATGTACAAGAAAATGGAAAGACAGTTTTGTTGCTTCACAACTACCATGTGCCCATAATTAGATAATTCCATCTAAATTTGATGCAAATTTTCTTTCTTTCCTGGACAGCATGCAGGGAGCTTTTGGATTGTGCAGATTCCCAGACAGAAGTTCAGAAGAGCTCCATCCTTGGATTCATGCTCAGATCATTCTCATCCCTCCAGCCCCTGCAACTTGCAGGGAGAGAACTGCATCAGCTGCTTCTTTGAGGTCAATAGCCTTTTGTTATTGTTATGTGCCATCATACCCTGGCAGGACTTCAAGTTTCCTTTCCTGTCCATCTGAAGTGGTAAAATGCTAGAATGTCCTACCTTCCAAGCTGTCCTTGATATTACTGTTCAATGCAAACATTGGTTACTGTTGGGGGAAAAAACTGAGGTGGCTGACAGCATATGTTACAGTCTGTAATAGGGCTTGAGATATTTATTTACTTATATATTTATTTACATTGATTTCATCATATTGTATGTTTAGGTTTCAATCTTTGTAAACTGTTCAGACAGCTTTGCCTAGCTGCATGATAGGAGTATAATAAATGAAATAATTTTTTAAAAGTTGCATCTTAACCCTAATATTGAAATATCTAAAATGAAGCAAATAAAAAGGATAGTATTGCAATAATTCTGCTGGTGGTGGCGGTTTAGATTTATATCCTGCCTTTTTTCTTATTACAAAGTCAAAGTGGCTTACATCATTCTCTTTCGGCTGCTGTAAATCTTATCTCCACAAAAATAATCCAGTGAGGTAGATTGGGCTGAGAGCCTGTGACATCACCCAGTCAGCTCCATGGCTGAGTGGGACCTCAAACCTAGATTGCCTCAGTCCCAGTCCCATGCTATTAACCACTATCCCCCACTAACTTTCAGGTTCAGGGGAAGCAGATATCCTTTGATGGAACATTGGATGCAGTACATTACAATCGAACACAAGCCTGGAAGATAGGAGAGGCTTGACATCTAACATGGATCCGAATGTTACTTGATCCAAAGTCCTTTATCCTTATGAATCCTGCATATGCTGTAAATCTGTGTTTAAGAGAATGTCTTTTGTTGATCCCAGTAACCAACGGGATCCTGTTTACAAGGTGCTACAATCAGTGTTCATCCAGGTATAGTTTTATTTATTAAGATTTTTTATTATTTATTAGATTTATACTTTTCCTTTTTTCTTACAGATAAGTCAAAACAGCTTACATAATTCTCCTCCTGCCACTCTCATTCTTATTACCATTTATCCCTACAATCTTGTCCCAAAATGTCAAAATGATTGACATTTTGAAATGTCCTTTCAGTTTGTTCTATGTCGAAACAACTACCTGCAGATTGATGATGAAAATCAAAGAACATAACAACAAAATAGAACAAACAAAAGAAAAGGAACTTGAATGAAATCATTTTAAAGTGTGGATGTGAAGCCCAAGATATTAAGTAGGGTCTATATAAGCAGGTTGGTACAATCAGGAGGAAGGATATTTTAAAAGAAATTATTGAAGGGGGGTGCATGAATTCTAATTCTTAGTATGTAATCCCCAAGAGTGATCAATGATGTCATTGTTTATCATTCCATTTTTTAGTTAGATTCTCTGTGAAATGTATATATTCCATATTTTTTAGCATTAAAGCACTAGGTCATAACAGGATCATTTTAAATATTTGTTTTCCCTGCCTCTTTAACAGCCAAGATTCAGGCAATATATTTAGAAACAATCAGCTACTTAAATGTTCTCTATATATAATTGTGATAGTCACTAGTATTTTGCTTTCCCATAGAGTTAGAAGCAGTATTGAGTATTTCCTGAAAACTTTGACAAAGCTAAGTTAGTTTTGGGTTGTTTCATGGCTACTGATGCATATCTGTTTTATACATAAATTTATAAAAGTGGCATATTTCAATTATTTGTTTAATAATTACTTACAATGGTAAATAGGTTTTTAAGTGATAAAATGTACAATTTTAAGTGATGCACATATCTTTTAAAGACCTATTTGCATCATATGTTTCAATTGCTTCTAATGAGGAAAAGTGTCCTGAAGTGCATTATATTGGAAATTCAGCATTTCAACTCTCTGTTTTGCTGGTTTTTTATAATAAATGCACCAAAAGATACAGTCATTACAAGTTTTCTAGATTAGACTATTCATCAGTTAATTCATAAATGAAAGAAATAACTCTTTTAGTATGTGATGAGTTACATCTTGTCAAGGCAACTACAGCTACTATTTCTTCATCCCAAGTAAGCATCCAAGTATAGGAAGAAGCTGAGTGACAATTTTTATTAGAAGAATTTCTTTCTGTATTTATTTATACAGACAACTTGGTAGGTATGAGAATATGCTCTTGGGGAATGCAGGTGGAAGAGAAAAGAGATGTTCCAACACAACTACTTTTTCATAAACCATGAGATAGGAACTTATCTTCTGAATATTTTAAACTTTTTTTTACTGTTCAAGAGTATTTTCTGCCCAAAAATAAACTTCAAATATTGCCTTCCTGCATTTTGTCCCCCATTCAAATTTGAGACACTTAATTCCCAGCAATGAAACATGAACTAAATAATGGGATATGTACATGGACATCATCTCTGCTCACACAGGAATTCTTCCCTTGCTAAATAATCCAGGAAGAAACCAATTCTTTCAGAGTAAAAAATGCTATCTTAACTTCCAAAGAAATGGAGTATGTGGCTGGGAATATTACCACCCCTAATGTGTCCCTAGAAAAACATAGTTTTTTTCTTTTAGAACTTTGAAGTTTTTTCATTCAAATTATGTGTCTCACTTTACTGCCCTCAAAATGTTTCCACTGCCTGCCTTGTCTTGTCTCCTCATCTATACAAATGTGTTATGTTCATTGTTGAAATCATTTCTTTACTAATTCATATGCCTTAGCAGCCACAAACACACTCTCTCACACACACAACATGAATAAGTTGCTCAAGGCAGAAGAGAAGCTCATTTGGCAACAGGGTATTGATGCAAGGATATGGCCTTGTTGTGTTGTGAAAACAGCAAAACCACTCAGAGGCTTTGTGATAAATTGGGAACAATGTGTGCTTACACAAATTCTCTGGAAAAATTCTTGGACTAATCAGCAGAATTTAATGCCAGTTATGGATATCTGTTGTTCCAAAATTCTCTTTCACCTGTGCTTTATAGCAGTGATTTCCACCTGTAATTTAGGTCTTCCAGGGTGATGTGGAACAACTGAAAACAAATTTCTGGGAAGTAGGTTCTTTGACCAGAGAGGGCCAAGTGCCGCTAGACAATGGAATATCACCATTTCATGCTGGTGTTTCAGAGTGATTATATTTTGAAAGCTCCATTGCCCTAACCTGACTTAAGAACAAGGAAGCTCAGGAAGAGCTGTTGCATTGTTTTCTTGACTGTATTCCATGTATAGTTTTAGAATACAAGCAAAGATATTGAATTTTATTCATTTTAATACTAGTATTGGAGTACATCCCTAATTCAAAGACCTCGAATATTTATTTATTTATTTATTTATTTATTTATTTATTTATACTTCCCTTTATATGCAAACTACTACCATAGTCTCAAGGCAGCAGAATATGACAGTAGTTTAGTTACTACTGAGCATGAGAATATCTACAGGTTCAGATATGTAACAGAATAAAAATGAGATCCATTCCTGACAACATCTTTGAATTGAATTTGTAAGTCAGATCATGTGTGTATGAGTAGCATTTAGCATGAGTAAGCCAAATGTCTTAGTATACGTATATATTTTACTTCTATGCACATAAAACACTTAAGAAAGATTAAGGCAGAGACATCAGACTAAGTTGTCCTGCTCAAGAATAGCAGACAAATGAGCGAAAGAGAATGCATATCACTAATGGTGATGGGGCAGATCAACTCCAGAAGAGCAGCTACTGGGCAGCAAGCAGTAGTTGAAAGTGACAGCAGTGTTGTGACAAAACCCCATGGAATACACCCCTCTTCAGTTGTGTATTTCTTCTTGTAGTCCTCCCTGTCTTACAAAGCTAGCTGTGAGGAAGCCTGCAAACACTCGTGGATTCCTGGTTACATAACCAGCGACCCTCTTCCACATCACATAAATCACAAGCAAAGTCTGCAAATCATGTGCATGGAAAAGGATTGTGACTACCTGTGCAGTGGTCACACTGGGCTCACTTTCTGGCAAGCACCATACAAATACTCAGCATGCTCACCAAGAAATCGTATCCACAGGAAATAGGCCAGAGTCCAGGAGCTGAGCCCAGGGTATCTGGTGGATTCCCATCCCCAGAACAGATGCCTCACACATCTCCAAATGACAGTGATGCTCAAGTGAAGTTTTGTTAATGCTGTGCACAAGAAGGTAATGGTAAACCACTTTTGAATTTTCTTACCTTGAAACCCTTTGATAAACCAATGCAATATAAAACTGTGCAGATGCCTGAGAATGTTATGTATATAGATATGTAGACTCCATATACTGCTGCCCTTACAACAGTAGTAAATTACTGAAATGTGACATTATACCGCCATTTTCAGCGTTGCTGAAAATGCCAATAAGACACAACAGATATCACAGCAGACATTAAAGGGCATCTAAGTACCCTTATGCTACTTAGGCTTTTTTTAACCTGGTAATATATTTATGATTTCATTTGGAAGCTATTCATATGTTGCATTTTTAATCCTTGGAATATATGGAAAAGTTTCTAATACTGCCTATTTGAAGTATGCTAGCAGATACTTTCAAACCATAAACAAATTATTTTAAAAATTAGGAAACCCAGAAAAATGTAAATAACAAAGAATTAGTTCTTCAGCAATTTTTCTTATTTTTCCTCCCTTAACTGAATTTATTTATTTATTTATTTTTCAATTTATATCCTGCCTTTTTCCTACAAAGGGCTCAAGGCAGCTTACATCTCCTCCTCCATATTATCCCCACAACAACAACCCTGTGAGGCAGGTTGGGCTGAGAGTCTGTGACTGGCCCAAAGTCACGCAGTTGGCTCCATGGCTGAGCGGAGACTAGAACTCAGATCATCTGAGTCCCAGTTCCATGCTCTTAACCACTACACCACACTGGCTCTCCGCATGAATGACAACATGTGGATACTAGTTCAGACAGTAAGATAAACTGACAATTCCTCTTACTGGTTCCCATCTAAAGTTAAAAACTTGCTTCCTTTTCTAATTCTTAGTTGAAAAAAAGTTATTAACAAATACAGATGAAACAAGGTTTACTGAGCTGAATTCAGGATCATTTGTGCTTTGAAAAGGTTTGAAGGGGCATATGATCCTTTTAGGTGTATCTAATTTAGAAGTGTGATTTAGATTCAAAAGAACCAACTGGTTGATTTGGAAGATGAGGGAATCTTTTAATCAAAGCAAGACTGTTCCAAAGCAGACTGCCCACAAATCTGAAGTTTCCTGAAACTTCTTCACAATTCAGATTCAACACAAACAGTGAATCTGCAAAAAAAATTTCCTTGAGTTTATCTTAGTGATATAAGGAAAACAGCAGAATAGGAAGAGAGGAGAAGGGAGTAGTTTTGTCACTGGTAGCTCTAGTTTCTAATCACAACGAATAGTTTGAGGAGGATGCTCCAGTCCCAGGGCTTTGGTACAGGGATGAGAAGTAATATGTTAGAGGGCTTTCCCAAGGATTTATTTTTATTTTTATTTTTATTTTTATTTTGCTAGTTCTCTCAGGTCAATGTAAACCTCCAATTTAAATCTCCAAGAACTGCACAACAACTGCAAAAATGCCAGATAGCTAACTTTCGAACCACATTTTATTCTGAGAGGTGCAGATTAATCCATTTCATACAGAAATTTGGCAAGACTCATTTCTTCAAGCTCTCCTATTCATTTGTAAATTCTAAATGGTATGATATGTTTTGAGTGCTCCAAACTATTGAGCAAGACAAAAGCTTTGCCTGCTCATTAACCCCAACTTCTCCATTTCCCCATCTTCTAGCAGGAGAGAAATATAATTCTGATGGGCAGGACTGGTGTGACCCAGTAGGGTCCCACTGTCAACAATCCCTTGGAGGTTTTGCTTCTCTTCACCACTGCAACCTGCTTGTTCACCTAATTCTTCCTCTGGCCCAGACAGGAGTGGTGACTCAGTGCAGGAATGCTAATGCTATGTGCTTGTCAAGCAAGCATATGATTGCAATGGTGAGAAAGGGGAAAAGCAATATAAACTAGTAACAAGGGCAATGAGAAACTAGACTCACTCTGGGACGGTCCATTGAGGATGCCTTGTTCAAGGGACCTCAGAAACCTGGAGCCAACATAACTGCTGGTACAAGCAGCATCTGTAAGAGACTGAGAATCTGTAGGAAAGCAGTCTGAACACATTACAATGCTCACTTTATTCTGAGTCACAAATGATTTACAGTCATAACACAGCAGCCTAAGCAGGGATCTGGAAATCTGAGTACGGACATTAACAATGTGTCAAAGTTTTTTTTATATTTACTGATATCTGAACTAGGACCAAAGCTGCAGGTAGAGGCAAAAGCACTTTCAAAGCACACTTAGCAGACATTGATTTCTGGGTGTTCCAGACAAATTCACAAAACAAATGGAGGCTTCAAGTGTAGGAAGGGAAGTGCTTTGCCTCTTCCTGCCTCTCTCAGAAGCTTAGAATTAACTGAGGGCTTTCCCTGGGTCAGGCCAGAACCCTTCTTTTATACCTGTTTCCTCCAGTATGGAAAATAAAATGGGGAAAACATGTACTGAATGCCACAGAAT
Organism: Varanus komodoensis; assembly: GCF_004798865.1. Lineage (NCBI taxonomy): Eukaryota > Metazoa > Chordata > Lepidosauria > Squamata > Varanidae > Varanus > Varanus komodoensis. The sequence continues at coordinate 12,958,932 of NW_025335505.1, read as the reverse complement.
AGGATGTAATACCCTAATATGCTCCAGGGAATCCTTGGGGCACTGTACCTCATTGCCAAATGTCTCCAATGGAGCTGTCAATGAAAACAACACCCACCGCATCAAGAACCTTTGGGATTTTATAGAAAGGTTCGGCCATGCTAGGCTTCTTTGTGCATGTTGAAGTAAGCTGTGGAAGAAGCCCAAGAGTTAGGATAATTACATCTTATGGCTTCTCCTAAAATACCAGCCAAGTCTGGTCATGACTTCCCTTACTATTTCAGCCAAGCCTGGTTATCACTAAGGAGAACAGAGTTTAGCATGAATTAAAAGCTGTGTTTCTTTATAGCCTCATTTGCTTGAACTAAAATTTCCATTACACTTGAGAATAATAGATGGGGATAATATCATGAATAAAATAATGAAGAGACTCATAGAGCCCATCACAAAATGTAAACAAGTCTCTAATTCACATCATGTTGTTCTAATATTTCACAACAATAAATTCTTGGTTTAGTTACATTAAAAGAAATGGTAGCTGCTGATAAGTCTATTTCCAATTGTGAATGCAAGAATTGTGCTATCATAGCTTTTGTTAGAAATATGAAGACTTGTAGGCCTGCTTAATTAAAGTTAAATTATCATGTGTGCGTGTTTGTGTGCCATAACTACTGCAGGAGTTGGGCTCAATGGTGCCCATCTCCTTTTGTGCCTGTATTTCTCCCCTGAACATCTGAGGTACTAAAAACAATGTTTTAACCCTTACAGAACCAATTCCAGTATTAGTATTTCACTCTCTCTTCAAAAGAAATGACATGCTAAACATTCCTCTAAGAAATTAAGAGCAGAATCCAATAGGACACTTCAACCCCTGCCAATTCTCTTATGTCCTGCAAATTCTGTTGCAAATCAGCTCCCACCATGCATGTAACAGAAATTGGCATTTATGAAGCAATTCAAAAAGGGAGAACTTATTTCTGGAAGGAAGTGGATCGGTGGTGTTTTCATGAGGAGATATGCTGGTGAAGAAATGGAACTCTACATTTCAGTTTGTTCAAGTAAGCAAGTTTAATAAAGCATGCACACAAACAATTTCAGGAGAGAGAATTGAAGAAATTGTAAAATTTCTCAAAACCTTGTCAGTTGAATTTGGTGATTTAAATGCCAGAACCAGGCCTTGAAATTAGAGATATGCATCATAACTGGATGAAGTACTAGTAGACCTGGGCATCTTCATATCACTTTTGTGGTTCCCATGGTAAACTGGTCTGCCATTCCATTCTTAGGGAGAATTAGGCTTCATTGATACTCAAACATTATGTTCCCTCTATAAATAACATATTATTGTTTCCTTTCTCCAAAATACTGATGAGTGTGAGAATTAGACAAGGAAAGAGCACAGTTCAGCAAATGAGAGGTCCAATTTCTACTCCTTGGGCAAAATTTCCCAGTGATTCAATCATGCTTCAGGTAAGGGCAAAGATGGGACCATGAAATGTCCATTCTTCCTGCACTACCATGCCTCACAATAAAAATCCTTAAACTAGTTTTCAGTCATCACAACTGCCTGCATCTGTCCTTCTGAAAAAAAAAAAAATCTGTTTCAGAAATAATAGAGCGAATGATCCTGAATTGTCCATAATCACATGTGTGTTTGTCAGGTAAAGGAGAAAAGTCAAGAAAATGATCATGAATTTAGGAAATGATCTTTCACAGATTTCGTAGTGTTTAGCATTTATTTATTTCATATTTATGCTTCCCAATAGCTATGGCTTAATGCTTGAGGTCTTGAGGAGGACTTGAGTATTTGCCAGATGTTTAGGTGATCTGTCAAGAATCATGAGGATTGGTGCCAGGGCAATGAGAAAGAGTGCTGAATCTTGATTCCAGGCAACATTTCATACCATGACTATCTCATTAACAGCTTCTTTCAAAGACTGATTATTTAAGACTCAGACAGAAACAGTGTATTAAGTCATACAATGTCCAAAGCCAGCAGAGATGCATATGACACTGAAATTGAACCATGGGGGAAAACTGAGAACTGAACAATAAGTTCAGTCCTTTCTTGGACAGTCTTTTTATTAGCAAGCAGGGTGATTTTTGTTTAGCTGAAAAGCAAAGCTATTTAGAGAAGAAAAAAATGCCATGACAACAAATTAACAATTAACCCTGGAAGAAATTCCTTGCACCCTGGCAGAGTTTTACTCACCGTGATGAGGTAAATAAAATTCTAACTCTTATGAAGGACTAAAAATAAATTAACCCAAGGGATCAGCAGCACTGATTAAACTCTCTGTCCGATGCAAACTGCGAACATTCTGTAGTTATCATTCCTTTTTAAAAATACAAGCAGCATATAACATTTCCTATGTGCAACAACACCTTTTTTCAATGCTCTAGTTTATAACCCATGAAAGTGAAATGCAAGGTAACATGGGCTTTCCAGCTTTATATCTTGACATGCGATGATTCAGACTAAATGAGACTTTGACAAAGTCTTTCTACTAATCTTAATTACTCATCATGTGTTTGCTTCATATGACACAAACACAAAACACACATGTGAAGAAATACATAGTAACCCACAATAAGTCAACTCCCAATCAAAATAAATCAAATATATTGGTTTAAGGGCACACTTGTATAAATTACTTGGCAATTTCAATGCTTTACAGCAGATCACATGTTGGAATGAACAATTTATTGAACTTTTAAAGAAGCAGTAATATAATTGAAGTGGGAAAATGGGATTTTATCCATCATTAGCAAAGTGCATCTTCCCAACACCACACTGGACTATAGTGCTAGAATAACAGTGAGGAAAGCCCAGGTAAATTGGCCTTCAGCCACAGGACTTTCTAAATGGCACTGGTTCGGTCACTCAACCTAAACCAATTCACAGGGTTGGTATGTCAAACCATGTGCCCTGCCTTTAGATCCTCAGAGGAAAAGTGATGTGTACACGGCATAAATTACTATTTTCTTTAACCTCAATAGGAGAAACTTGCAGAGAAATTCCTCCTGAGTCCACTGAGATTTATTCCTGGCTAAGTATGTATAGCAGTATAGCCTGAAGTGCTTAAATTTGGGCCAAACTACAGTTTTGGGTATTATGCAATGCTTATCCCATGTAGAATGTGTTGTTGTTGTTACATGCCACCAACTTCTCTCTGACTTATGGAGACCCTATGAATGAGTGTTCTCCAAAATATCTTGTCCTTGGGAAGCCTGCTTAGCTCTTGTAAACTCAAGACTGTGGCTTTCTTTATAGAATTGAGCAATCTCATATTTGGCCTTCATCTTCTCCCCTTATCATTACTGACTTCTCCAATGAGTCTTGCTTTCTCATTATTTATCCAAAGTATAGTTTTATCTTTTTGCTTCTAGGAGAAGTTCTTACTTGATTTGATTCAGGACCCACTTTTTCATCTTTCTGTCAGTACAAGTATTCATGAAGTTCCCCTCCAGCACCATGTTACAAATGTATTGAATTGTATTGAATCCTTTTCCTGTCAGCTTTCTTCACTGTCCAGATTTCACAGTCCTATATAATTACCAGGAATACAATAGTGTGGATAATCTTGGCCTTGGTTTCTACTGAAACATCCTTTCGTTTAGTTATGTTTTCTATTTCCTTCATTGCTGCCCTTACAGTCTCAGTCTTCCTCTAATTTCTCAGCTACAGACTCCATTTGAATTGATAATTTAGCCAAAGTATGCAAAATTGTTCACAGTTGCAATTTCTGCAGTGTTGAGATTAAAGTTCTGTCATTCATCTGTAGACATAATTTTTGTTTCCTTAATGTTCAGCTGCAGTCCTGCTTTTGTATGTTATTCTTTCAATTTCATTAGGAATTGTTTCAGTTAATTTCTGCTGTCTGCCAGTAATATAGTATAATTTACATATTTAAAATTATTAATGCTTCTCCCAGTTTTGACTCCTTTCTCTGATCCTAATCCAGCTTTCCTTATGATATGTTCTACATATACATACAGATTGAACAGATAGGGAAATAAAATCCACCTTTGTCTGACACCTCTGCTTATAGGAAACGATTCTGTTTCTCTATATTCTGTCCTAATATTCTTTCCAGGAAACAAGTTATACATGTACCCAGTCAAGTGCTGGGGTGCACCCATTTCTTCCAGAATCATCCATTGGTTCTTGTGACATACTCAGTTAAAGACTTTGCTATTCATAAAGCCTAGACTCAACTTCTTCCAAAAATCTTTGGCACACTATAAAAGCCAAATTATCCCTGTGATAGTTGAGTGCTTCTTCCTTTTGACAATCAAGTGTGAACAACAGACATTTGTTGATCAAAATATGAATGAGACTTCAATCATAACTAACAAGCCCCTTTCACTTCAATGGATCTTCCCTATATAGGACTAACTTTGGATTTGTTTCAAAGTTGGTAGACTATATTTTGTACAATCAGAAATGCATCTGAAACTCTGGTTTATAATCAAGCTTCTAACTTCTTTTTCATAAAAGAGGATTTTCTACAGTGCTCTCTCAGGCTATGACCTCCTTCTCTCCAAGCCAGAAGCAGCAGGTGTGGACCTTAATTGCTTCCTGGTTCCAGCCCAAAACGTACTCCTTTCAAGCTGATTTCAGTTCTCCCTTCATACTGTTACAGCTTTTATGTTGACACCCCCAAAGTGTATTTCCTACAGTCATCAGAACAGTGCCATGCAGGATCTTGTCTTTCTTGTCATTTCTTGGCTCCAGTTGTACCCTAGAGCTGTGAATATTTATGGAAGAAGGCACTTCAAAGGCTTAGAAGGCAATCCTATGTATATTTGGCTGGCTGGGAAAAGCTGGGAATTGTAGGACTTTTTCTGTCCAAGCATATATAGAATTGTTCTTAAAAGCAAGCAAAAAGAAAGAAAAAACCCTTAATGCCACGATTTGACCTTTCTAGGGCTAATAATAACCAAGAGGAAGCTGGAATGGGGGCAGAGAAAGAGGTAAAAGACCTCTGTTCATGCCATGGTCCCAATAATTCTCTCTCCACCACACACATACCTCCTTTTGATGGCTGTCTTTCCAAAAAGATGTAGCTTCATTTTATAATATGTAGCTTCACAATATGTAGCTTCACAATATGTAGCTTCATATCATTTTATAATATGTAGCTTCACAACATTTTATGTTGTGAGCTGCCCTTATGTTGTGAGCTGCCCCGAGGCTACGGCAAGGGGCAGCATAGAAATGTTTTAATAAATAAAATAAAATAAATAATATTCCATATAGTTGGGAATGTGGGATTGGGTGTTGATTTTATGAATCAGGGCACAAGAAACTTCAGTTATTGCTCCAATTTTTAGGGTTGTTGTTGGCTTTAGTGAATTTGCTTCTATCATTCTCTTTCACAGATGAGACGCACTGGAACAATACAATTTGGCTTCACCCAGCTTTTACCTGATTCTGGCTTGCAGATTAATATTTATTTATTTATTCTTTCATTTATATGCTGCACCCATAGGCGTGAGGCTCTCTGGGCAGCTTACATTACATAGCAGCAGTGGATAGAGTGGATATAGTAGTTCTTCATTTTCTTTCAGCAACAGTAATTATTCAGGGTATACAGAGAATTTGTCTTATATTTGTTCAAGAGCTGAAGCTACAAGAGTATTGCTATTTATTTTGTGTCTGTCCAATTCTATATCTGAACTCAGGGAAGGTGAAATTGATGGCATCACTTTCTAAGAGGCATGAAGCCCATTTTGTTTCATAGTAGTAACTCACATGGTATTTTGTGGAGCTTGCTATTAGATAAGCATCCACAGGATTTGCAGCCTCAGAGTATGTTCCTGTTTCCTTGGAAATAAGTCCCAGAGAGTTTGGTGTGTCTTATTTCCATTTATTCATGCCAGAAATAAGAACCTCAGCTCTGGAGGCCAAATCTGGCCCTCATGCTGTCCCAATTCACATGCCTCTTTTCCCATTTGCCTAACCACCCATTATTCAGTGGTTCCTTGTTTTTGTGCAGTTCCTAAAATGTTGAAATGCCTCTCTTATGGATGGAAAGGCATGCCAGTAAAAGCTGCTGGCTATGAATCAGCACTAACAAGTCAAAAGATCAAATGGTTTCTCGCTATCTCAGTGGGGCTACAACCCAAAGCACAGGGGTATGGAACCACTCATTCTGACTACAGAATCTATATCCACTGCTACAATGGATATGGGTTCTGGAAACTGTACAAGAACTGGCTGAAGCAGAAATCACCTTGCAATCTCCTAGCAAGCCAAGCCAAGGTAGAGTCTGAGCCTGCCCTGAGCTGGGAGTGGTGTCCTATTTCCACCCCATCTGGGCACACATTGAAGGACGTTCTCCTGACTTGCTATACCCCCCTCAAGACTTCAGGATCTAGCTAAGTGATTCCCAAAAATTCAAGAGAGTTTCTTTTCTTTTTCTTCATTCTGAGTCCCAAAGGCCTGCATGTCAATCTCTTTTCACCACCAGTGACACTGTATGTGATGGTTATCAGATATACATCACATATGGGTAGATATGCATGGATAAAAACATAATTAATAACTAAATACATAAATTGTGTTGCAATTTCTTTCCATGAAATAAATGTATACTGCAAGTGCCTAACACAGGGCACACTATTCCCCTGCTAAACTCAAAGTTTCCAGGATTTTTAGGGTAGGTAAAGACTTTTGCTAAGTAGCAATATTTTTTTTACCAGAAATATCTATACAGATTGTGCTCTCATATTGATTGCAGTCCTACAATGTAGATTTTATGTTTTAAGGTTGAAGTCTTTAATGCTCTTCTCCAGGAATAGGTTCCACTTAACTCAGAGGAATTTAATTCTGTATAGACATGACTAGGTTCATGCTGTAAGAGCATACACACATATACATATACATGGATTTCTACAAACGCACACACACCCAACAAGAAGAAAATCTGACTGAGCAGATCATACTAACAATGGACGGGCTAGATTATGTATTCAGTTTACAAGTTTTCAAAGCCTAACTGATGACAGAAAGTAATAATGATGATGATTATCATTATTTGTTATTAATATTCATAGTCATTTAGTAATTTGTTTTATGAATGTGGAAAAGCAAACTGAGCAAGCATGATCATGCCATGCTTGTTTTTCACTATCTACTTTTGTCTACTTTTTCACTATCTACTTTATAATTTGCATTTGCACTGGCTGGCAAATATAATCGCCTTTGTAAGTGACTGCAATTTGTCTGAATGTTTTAACTTCTACATTACCTTTTTTCTACACTGCAGTGTCATTGCTACCAGAGAAGTCACAGAAGTTTTCTTCAAGCACATTTTGATGGACAAGTCAATCCATTTTGTCGTCTAACTCCCTATATCAAAGTGACAGATGATTCAGTAGTTTAACTCCTAGAGAAACATTCATCACATGTATAAGATTTAGATAACAATGTGTCTCCTAATAATAGCATCAGTGTTAAAACACACACTTTCAAAATGATAAGCTTTTTTTCTATTTCCTCCAAACAGGCAAAGAATAGAAAAGCATAAAATGTTTCATCCTTTGCATCCGTTCCTCTGAAATATACAATTACCTCTGAGACCGCTATATAAACAAGGTAGCTGTTAATGATGCAGCAATAACAATTATTCTCTGCAGCGGCCATTAAATGACACACTTTGCCTGACCCTCCCCCACATTTGATTAAGTGGTTTTACATCCAGACAAAAAAAATAGGTAAAGAAAATCTGTGCTGAAATAAGAGTACTGCAGGTTTTCATGCCATATTGCATTTCATTAGGAAACACAGTAGGACTGGAGCATGGAAAAACTGTATTATGAGGTATATTCTGAAATCCTCATGAGTATCTTTACTAGACATTGCAAAGTGGGGCAGATTTTAGTCTCTCAACATCTTCGCCACTCTACATCTTAGCTATAACAGCAGCTAGGTCAGAATTTTAAGCCCTTTACCTTCTGAGAAACTCCTATAAGAGAAGAATAGAGCAGGTATAACACACATGCCATGTATTTGGTAAGGAATTATAGTTCTTTCAGTGGTGAAGTCCTCAGTATTTTATGTTATTTATTTTATTAGATTTATATCCCACCTTTTTTCTTTATCTACAGTACTCAGTGAGAGCCAGTGTGGTGTAGTGGTTAAGAGTGTGGGACTGGGACTCATACTATCCGGGTTCGAGTCCCCGCTCAGCCATGGAGCCAACTGGGTGACTTTGGGC
>NW_025335505.1:12906366-12950628 GCF_004798865.1 Varanus komodoensis | reverse complement strand
ACTGGGTGACTTTGGGCCAGTCACAGACTCTCAGCCCAACCTACCTCACAGGGTTGTTGTTGTGGGGATAAGATGGAGGAGGAGAGATGATGTAAGCTGCCTTGAGCCCTTTGTAGGAAAAAGGCAGGATATAAATCCATAAATAAATAAATAAATAAATAAATAAATAAATAAATAAAATGCACATTCTCCTCCTGCTGCTGCGCTCAGTCTTATGCACATAAAAACAACTCTGCGAAGTAGGTTGAGCTGAGAGCCTGTGGCTGGCCCATAGTCACCCAGTTGGCTCCATGGCAGAGCAGGGACTAGAACCCAGATCCCCTGAGTCTCAGGGCCCAAACAATTTACAGCGGAGGAACAGCAGGACTGCTTGTCCCTGACCCCAAAGCTTCCTCTGGTAGCCCAGTTTACATCAGCTATCCCACTGCTAAAGCATACCCAAAACAGAAAGTCTCTTCTGAGAGTGAGCAAAGTCAGTTCAGAAAGTAATAGAACAACAGAAGGAGAGGAAGGCAGCCAACCTGAGGTGGATTTGAGGTGAGTGTGGGAGCCACCAACAGCCTTGTGGTCGTATAATGAAGAACTGTAGTACAGGACCTCACTTGCACGGCAGTTCACTCTGTGTGTCCTTGGCCCATGAAAGCAAGTGTAGGCAACTTCCTCTAGCTCGAATGTCACATGGATGAATGGATGGAAGTGGTACGGCCAAGTGTATACATCTACACCTGCTCACCACCACACTGTTCACACAAACCAGCCATATTCCTACTCAATCCTAACTCAGAGAGCTGGGGCATAGTTCCTTGAAGCCAGTTATCTTGAATAGTTTCACAGTAATGAGAGCAATACATTCCCTCCCTCCTTCCAATTACTGTGCTGCTGTTGCCAATTCTTGTGGGATCCTAATTCTCCAGGGGAAAGGATGTGCAATGATGACCCCTCGTGTACTCTCTTCTCCTGCAGGATTGGTCTCCCACAAGCCCAGGAAGCCCAGGGGAATGGCAGGAGCCCAGTACTCCACTTTCTGGCATGGCAGCAGTGTTTTCAAGCCAGCAGTGGGTTTGCATTTCCTAAGCTGGTTGCATATGCAAATACCTATCACTTAGAGTACTAAAGTAGTTGCCTTCCACTTCACAATCAAGAAAATACGAAGTACATATTGTGTTGCAAACACTCTATAGTCTATTCCCCACCCTATTGTGAGTATGAAAATTGGAGGAATCATTTCATCAGAAATTGTCTGGGGATTGGAGAAATTCTTCAAAACTTTATTTTGCTCACCATTAGCAGTGGGAACTGTATAACTTCTTCTCTGTGTGTGTGTGTGTGTCTTTTCTTGCAACCTCTACAAGAATCAGTAGCCAGACCGCCATTTTGTATCTTTAACAATATCCTGTACCTAGTGTTCTTTCAGGACTTCTGGAGGACATAGTGTCCACAACACAAACTTGTGCAGAATATTGTTCAAATTTGTCCTCTTTGGTTGGGGGTGGGTAAATACGTTTTCAGAAAAAAGCCTTTTTTGGAAAATCCAGCTCAATATTTTAACCCAAAAATTGTTAACAAATGAACTAGTAATAACTAATAACTAATTATTAATTAGAAATAACCAATTTGGGATGAAAAAACTGTTCATTAACTATTAATTAAAAGCCTTCATGAAGAGAAACTTTTTAACTTGGTGCCTAAATAAGCATGGTATTAGGTGCTTCCCTCTCTTAGATCTTCCATAAATGAGCCATGGAGTCTGAAAAGACCTTTATCTTCACTCACTAAAGGTGAAAACAAAACCAAAGAGATAAAAGGGCAATATTACAAGGAAAGAAGATATTCTCAGGTGCCTGAAACTGCTCTAGAGGCCCAATGCATTTTGGAAAGATGTCTCCTTCTTTAGGGAGCTGCAAATAAAATGTCATTATAAAATATTATTTATATTTTTAAACCATACTAAAATTGTTTGTGTGGGTGTGGGTGTGAGCATAATAAAATTGCAATGTTTTGTTTTTGCAACTGCATGACAGTAGAAAAAGTTTTAATGGAAAAAATAGAGGGAATAGAACATTTTCTTTCTAACTCCTGAAAGCACACACACATAGAAGGTGTATTCAGTGATGACAAAATAAACACTCCTTGAGCTTTACCTACTATGTACAGAAAGGATTTCATAGTTTAGCATAGCTTACTTTATTAAATACAGAATACTGAACTGAAACCTGAACTCTCCTGAGAGTGTCTCTGTAATTTCTCCTTAGAACTGAAAAATATTTTAAGCTCCTGATTTCCACTCCTAAATGGTAACCTAATGCCATTGCTTAGAAAGAGTTTTATTTAAAGGACAGCAAAGGAGATTGGCATTAACTAATTCTAGTAATTGCAGTGGTATTCAGATTATTCCCCAATCTATGCAAATACAATGTGGGCAGGTTCATGAGCAATCTTTACCATTTCAATGATACACAAAGTTCCTTTGATGGTTGATCAAAGGCAAAAACACAGAGAATATTTCCATTACAAACTCCATTCAAATGAGTGGTAAAAATCATGGCATGTGCTGTTAATTTTGGTGAAATTTTATGCCAGGATGGGTTCCAATAAAATGTATCCTCTGGTGCTATGTAGGATGAGAGAAAAAGAGTTGGAATGATGAATTCTCTAGTAGCACAACACACTTCATCTCTTCTTAGTATATTTCATCAAAGAAAAAATCAAGATCCCGCAGGGTTTAAAATTAATCTGCTTTTAAAACCTTCCCATTGAAATAATCAGCCAAAATAATATGAGAAGGGGGAACATGATCGGGTTTTGTTTGTTGCTTAGTTTGCTTTAATAAGGTAAAGGTAAAGGTTTCCCCTTGACGTGAAGTCCAGTCATGTCTGACTCTAGAGGGCGGTGCTCATCTCCGTTTCCTAGCCGAGGGAGACTGTCCGCAGACAGTCTCCGTGGTCATGTGGCCGGCATGATTAAACATCAAAGTGCACGGAACACTGTTACCTTCCCACTGAAGTGGTACCTTTTTATCTACTTGCATTTGCATGCTTTCAAACTGCAAGGTTGGCAGTGGCTGGGACAGAGCAATGAGAACTCACCCCGTTGTGCAGATTCAAACTGGCGATCTTTCGATCACCCAGCCCAGCAGTTTAAACCACTGTGCCACCTGCATCCCTTTTGCTTTAATAGCATAGAGCTAAAAATGTTACTGGGAAGGCAGTAGAAAGAAACAAATTTGTCCTTTTGAGCTACAGGGATTTCCTTTTTTAGGAGTACAGGGTAATACAATATGGCTGCAACCCACCGGGCACTTTGTACCAGGAATCTGACATTGCTTTAATCAGATATTATACAAGCATGGATTTGGTGTAGAAAGGTCAACTTGTGGGGATGAAGGGCAGAGAGAATTTTGTTAAGCCAAAGCAAACAATTCTTAAACACAGTGAAGGAGAGTTACAATGGGTCATATGCTTGCTCTTCAGTTCAGAAAGATTCTGTAAGAACGTAGGAAGCAGGGCCAGCAGCAAACTTTGAGTGGGCCCTCAGCACAGAGCCACTGTTCCCCCACCCACAACCCATTCTCCATACCATTTCCCTGACTGCTGGTCCTGTCAGCACTGCAGATTCCAGCCATTCACTCTTCCCACTGGGTTTATCTGGCCGGAATATTCCCCACCGTTGCAGGGCAAAAGAGAAAACTTGCAGGCCAGCTACTGCAATGTAGGGCAGAATGGTGGAGTGCGTCCACATCAGGTGCCAGCCCTAATAATGCTAATGCCAGGCCTGATAGGAAGCTGCCTTATGTTCAGCCATTTATCTTAATGGGGACATTCTGTTTCTAATCCTTTTCTGGAAAACACATAGCACTTATTAGGAACATTTAACACATTGAAATTTATATTTAAAACAAGTCTACAAAAGAATCTCAGTCTCTCTCTCTCTCTCTCTTTCCGTGTGTGTGTGTGTGTGTGTGTGTAAAAAAAGATTTTATTTATTATTTTATATTCTGCATTTTTTCCTTCAAGGATCATGTAATCATTTATATTCCAACAATATAACCAAACATATCCTTTTTGCAGTCTGAGGTCAGTAATGGTAGCATATTCAGGAACTTTAAACATATTTGTTTATTTGAATACACCTACACCATCACAAGTCTAGAGTAGACCAGGCTGAGGAGGATTGGTTGCTTAGCCATTTCTGCCACTTTCCAAATTCTGATTAACTACTCCTACAACAAGAATGGTCCTTCAACAAGCATTACTCCTTTATATATTTATTATATTTATATTCCATCTTTTCTATTTTTTAAAGAACTCAAGGCAGCTTACATCCTTCTCCTCGTCCTTCTTTCAGTCTTCTCCCCACAACAACAACAAGTCACCCACTTGGCTCCATGGTTCTCATTGCATTTATCATCTTAGTCATGGTTAATACATTCTGTTTTGCATTTTTGTTCTTTGACAAAATAGTTTATTGATCTAAAATATTTCTGGAGTGGGGTCTGATGAGCACTACATAACAAAGAAATTTCATATAAGCAATGTATCCACTTCCCACATTGTGATAAACTATGAAATCAATGAAAGGGGCTGGGACCAAAGTTTGATTATGTATTTATTTTTAATATGCCACCCATTCCAATTTTTCATCATGTTCAGCTTCCAGATGTATGGTATCTTTTAGGTGCAGAAGTAATTCTGCATTGAACACTCCATAACATTACACAAGAGATCATTTGTTTACTTCAGTTATTTGCTTAAAAGCATGCATTTTCTTGAAATCATTTAGCAACAGATGCTTGCAAAACATACACACACATCATTAAAATAATATACCTTTGAGCAAAAATAAGGTCACCCAATGTGTAATTAAAATAAAATGCATGACTAGCTTGTGCTCATTTGCAATCTTTGTTTTTTAAAAGTGTTCTAAGAAATGCAGTTTTTCCACTTCAAAAATTTCATCTCTTCATATTTTGCTCATGTTTCCCTACTCACTGTGTGAATAGTTGCTGTTGGTGTCAACTATTTTTGCAAATTAAAAATATTCATTCCATTTTATCTTACTACTTCTATGTAAGTTGTTCATCTGCTGACCTTCTCAACATGTGAAATTCAAAGCCAGAGTAGGCACATGGAACTCTGTAAAAATGTACAACAGCCATTTAGACTGATGTCAGGTAAAGACCCATGGATTTTCACTAAAGGTCTGGAACCCAGAAGCCTAAGTGTGGCAATTTATTTATCTGTTCGTTTGTTTAAAACATTTTTACCCTGTCTTATACAAACCAATTGTCTCAGGATGGCTTCCAATATAAATAAACAATAAATATAAACAATCTAGAACTATAACAAGATATTTATTTTCAAGAATTTGTGCCTGTGTGAAATATTAAGATATAAAGCCTCTAGTGGGTTCAATTTATTGTTTTTCTACTGATAGTTAGTCTATTCAGAAGTACATAATAACCAACGTCACAGCCTTTAGACTAACATGAGATCATGTCATGCATATTTCCCTAACCTACTGTCCTTCATGTGTTTTAGACTTTCATTAGCCCCAGCTTGTGTAGCTACTGGACAAGAATTATGGGATTTGTAATCCAAACATTAAGACGACACCAAATTGGAAAATGGAGCAAGAATGAAATATCTGGACAAATTCCAAGGTAATAATAATAATAATAACCAACCATCTACCCAAGGGCACAACTTAAATTGTTTTAAGTCCCACGGAATTCAGTGGGATTTCTAAGCTCATGCTTAATTCTTCCACTGTTATCTGGACTTAAATATTCTGAACAGTGCCTGGATTCTTCTATTATTAACTAATTAGCTAAAGCTAATACAGTGTATATATCTGATGATATGAAAGCCTAATACATTCAGGTCTCCATCATCTCTTTTCTTGTCAGAAAACTCTCATTCCAAATATGAAACTGTCCAGCCATGCCGTTCTTGTATGAAACTATTGTCTAGCAACCATGACTTTGTAACTGGAAATGCTTGATCTTTAATGATTTTTATAATATATCTGAATGCTTCATGTAGTTCTGAGCTCAACAACAAGAGGGAAAGCATTAAGTAAAATAATGTGAATGTTTAAAAGTATTGCTTTGCAATGCTGTGTTTGTAAAGTGCAAACGCTTTTTCTTTTTTGCAAAAGGAATAGATTTATTATAACTGCTTCCTATTAATTTAAAATTTACAATAACTTTGCATATCAAAAAGATCAAGTGAAACTGCTTGGAAATTGATCCTAGAATTGAGTTTATTTAAATTAGGTAATAAGAATTCTCAGAAATTGCATAGCAATGAATTTGTCTATCTTCCATTTTCTTATTTGTTGTTTGTTATATGGATTCCACCATGGTTGTTTTGTCTATACCATTTATTTTTTCATCCATGGTAGGTCAGTACTATAATACAGTAATACTATGCAATACTTTGCACAGTATTATGACAGACAGATATATTATGAGAGAAGCAACCCACTTGGAGAGAAACTTGTGGCTGATTCCCTCTGTATGCTTGCACAAACTTTGGCAACTTTAGATTTAATTGCAGAAAATCTGAAGGGGCCAAGGAACCAGGATCAGAAGCAGGGTAAAGCAAGGAAAGAATCAGTTTGCAAAATGAAAGCCTGAATTTACAATCCACATAGATGCCAGTCCATAATAGAAGCTGTATGAGTTACAATTTCTTCTAGAAGACTAATTAGCAGGGTGTTCTTTCAGAACCAGATAACCAAGGTTCGGAATATTCATCAATAGAACAATTAGCCATATTGAAATAATGTGTGATAAGTCTTCAAATATTTTAAAGCGGGCTGTAGGTGGCGCAGTGGTGTAAACTGCTGAGCTGCTGGACTGGTTGATCGAAAGGTCGACAGTTCGAATCCACAAAACGGCGTTAACTCCTGTTGCTCTGTCCCAGGTCCTGCCAACCTTGCAGTTCAAAAGCATACAAATACAAGTAGATAAAAAGGTACCACTTCAGTGAGAAGATAAACAGTGTTCCTTGCACTTTGGTGTTTAGTCAGGCCGGCCACATGACCACAGAAACTGTCTCTGGCCAAATGCTGGCTCCCTCAGCTAGGGAAATGGAGATGAGCACCATCCCTAGAGTCAGAAATGATTGGAATTTAATGTGATGGGGAAACCTTTACCTTCTTCTTCATGGATCACTGCTTTGCTTTGACAAAGGGTCTTGTGTAGTACAATGAAGCTATGAGCTATGCCATGCAGGGGCACCCAAGATGGACAGGTCATAGCAGAGAGCTCTGACAAAAGGTGATCCACTGGAGAAAATCTGACAGATTTTATTTTCTTGGGCTCCAAGATCAGTGCAGACAGTTACTGCAGCCAAAAAAATTAAAAGATGCTTGCTCCTTGGGAGGAATGGCAAATCTAGACAGCATACTAAAAAGCAGAGACATCATCCTGCCGACAAAAGTGTGTATAGTCAAGGCTATGGTTTTCCCAGTTGCAATGTACGGCTGTGAAAGCTGGACCATAAGGAAGGCTGAACACTGAAGAATTGAGGCCTTTGAATTGTGGTGCTGGAGAAGACTCCTGTGATTCCCTTGGACTGCAAGGAGATCAAACCAGTCAGTCTTAGAGGAGATCAACCCTGACTGCTCTTTAGAAGGCCAGATACTGAAGATGAAACTCAAATAATGAGAAGGAAGGACTCCCTGGAGAAGAACCTAACGCTGGGAACAATAGATGGCAAAAGTAGAAGGGGATGGCAGAGGATGAGGTGGCTAGATGGAGTCACTGAAGCAGTTGGTGTGAGCTTAAGTAGACTCCGGGAGACGGTGGAGAACAGGAAAGCCTGGAAAAATGTTGTCCATGGGGTCGTGATGGGTTGGACGTGACTAGCAAGCAAAACAGTATTAAAGAAATAAGCCATATGCTGAAGTCTCCCATTTTAAGCAATGAAAACTAAATGAGCTTACTCCTGGTTGCACCATGTCCTAAGCATTAAAAAAGAACCACTGATCTGGTATTGAATCCAGATTTAGTCATACTTCAGACAAACCCATTGAAATAAATGAGAATTAAATCTAAATCCCAGTGATTTAAATTGTATATTTAAGTATCACTTCAACCTCTGTTTCAATGTAATGCTAAAATATTAACACCAATGGAGACAGCTTCTCTTTCACCTCTTGTCTTCCAATATGGTTCTGAAAAGGCCATTGGAAATATCCTTCTCTGTTTTAAATTATCCACAGTGTGATATACCATCTGAAAGGAAAGATGTGATTGGTTTAACTAATGCTGTGCAGAATGTGCTCCATTTTTGAAAGAGGGTAACATTGGTTTTGATTTTGGTTTTTCTGATTCTTTCATACAAGTAAGGAAATTTTGAATAATTTTTCACAGGGAAAGGTGCAAGTTTTCTGTCTGTGGTTTAAGTCTAGAACTTAGGCAAGTGGTCTTTACATTTTTTTAATGTTAAAAATACCCTGTTGCAGGGCTCTTGCTGATCTCACAAGAGACTACATGACCTTGTGCACTCTAAGGACATTCAGGAATCTGTCTCTACCTCTCTGTGAAGAGTCTTGTGCTGCTATAAGTGCCTTGGGCATTTTTACAGTAAACGAAAGAGAATCCTTTGGCCAGCTCCTTCAAAAGATAAACAAAACCCCTGTACCTTCCCCCAGTGGGGAGGTGTGTGTGTGTGTGTGTGTGTGTGTGTATATATATATTTCTTTATGCAACTATATATATATAGTTGCATTTCAACACCACTCCCTACAAATTGCTGAAAATGGAAGAACTGAAATGTTTGGTAAAGCACTACATAAAGTATGGTTTAGCCAAAACAAGTCAGCTTCAGTATAGTTCGATATGTGTTTGCTAGACAAATGCCCTAGCTTAACTAAACAAATTTTGTTCTAGCTTGGACCAAATCATGAACTGTAGTTGGCTGATTACAGCATCTGATGCTTCCAGTGAATGAAAGGCTGTGCTAATGGGGAAGGATAGAATGGGGAACACATGAACTAGTGCCTAATGCATGTAATATTAAGGGAGGCCTAGCTTTACTTTGTATTCTGTAGTAGCATGAACTGTACTTGGGCATGAATGCATCCACAGGTGATACTACCAATGTGTTTGTCATATTTACATATAGTGTGAATGATCCATGCCTAACTTTTGCAACACATCTCCTCAAAAATCCATACAAATTTCAAGTAGTGTAGTAATAATCATTTGATGTGGAGGAAGTTTGTAAATAAGCTGTAGTATGTTTAAAATAGTATAATATTTGTAAGGCACAAACTGCATCATCAGATCAAAAAGAGGTATGTCATACTACAGTGCCAATGAAACAATAATTGTTTTGTGCCTTAACAGAATTTGAAAAGCTTATTTTGCTTTTGACCTACTAAGCAAATGTTACTGCTGAGACCCTGCTATGCATGGATATTGGCCATAGTATAATCATTGTATACAATTGCTGTGCTACGTGTACTCACACCTTTCTTTCTCTATGTCTATGAGGAACGTTATTATGGTCTATTTTACTGCTCTTTGAAGAAATTTGGAAAATAGTGAATTAAATTAGTATTATGTGTGTTCACACTGCTACTTTCTATTAGTATCAATCATGGATTCAAGTGACTCCTCAACAAAGCTTTGGCAGATTTAATTTCTCCTGGTTTCACCCATAGAAAGAGAAAGCATGTGCGTGTGTATATGCAAATACAATGTTAATATATTCTTGGCCCCTATATTTGAGTTCCAGCTGCTCTTTTCCATACGAATTCTCTAAGATTTATTCCCAAACGACTATGTCCACTGAAATTCAATAAGGTTCCTTTTTCCCCTCAAAACATTGGAAACTGTATTTTTATGTAGGATATTGACAATCTTCATTCATCATTTATGAAATAATTTCTTTGCTTCCTGACACAGGAACAGATCCATATCAATCACATATACATGCGCTGCTAGACATCAAGAATATTTAGCCGTCTTTACACATTTTATCAAATAACTAAAATTTATCTTGCCCTTCTTTATAATATACTTCTGTGACCCTCAGTCAGAGTATGTGCATATGCAATTTTATACTCGTTTCTCTGCATCTTTTCAAGGATGCAATTCGTTTATGGTCATGTTTCTGCTTTTCAAGTTGCAGGCATCACCTTCTCCCTATATCAATGCAACTTCAGCTATTTCTTCCAGACCCTCCAAAATGTATGTCAACCTGCTTTGAAATATCTTTGGAGCAGGACTGATGCTCATCAGCATTCTTAGTGATTTCTCCCATAGAGTGCAACAAAACTTGCCCAATTCCTGGATTCTTCATCCAATTTGAAAGGCCAGAATCAATTCTTGCCATCATGGCTGGAGAACAGTCTTGCTTTTGACAGATCTGACAATATATTTCCAATAAAAGGCTATGGAAAATTACTTCATATTAAAGCCTAGGATCTGTGCATATTATGAGTCTCCCTGGTGGTTTTCAGATCACCACCAGATTGTTTATCTCATATGTACTTTTCCTTGTTCATTGAAAAATTCCCCACAATTTTAGACTTTGCAACTCTTCTTTCAGAGGCTGTACAAAAGCTACCTCATTTCTTCTGGCTTCACATTTGTATCAATCTCTACTTCATAAAATCTATCTCTTCATCTCCCACAAATACATCTCAGAATTCCCCTTGACATCTTTTTTGAGTTCAGGTTCAATAGAATTTTCTGTTACTCCGCTTTCCAGTATCAATAGTTTGGAGCTGTATTTTTACAGCTCTGAATATATTCAGAACAGGACTGATGCTCATCAACAATTTCATAGCTTGGCCAAACAGTGATACTGCTCTCTGATTTCTACCACCAAAAACTCTGGCCTGTATTTGTTATTTGACTTTGGGTTAGAAATCTTAGGTTGCATTCTCCCAGTAAATTTGTCACAGTGTGGTTGTTTATTCTTAAAAACTAATTAGTCTTTTCAATGAAATATTAGGTTTCCCTGGGTGATGGGCATAGCATTGCAACTGAAACCACAGTCTAAGTGAAATTGAATTATTTCAGCCCCTGCCACATGTTTCTGTAGACCATTTGTGTTCTCCTGTTCATTTTTGTAGCAGTATGTTTACTACTTCATCTGTTCCCCGCAAACTATCTTCACTTTCACTGAGATTCTCTATGTTTACAATGTGCACTCTAGCTTTGTGCTTTTTCTCTTTTGACAAATATTTGGTTACATGGTAGTTAAGCTTGTCACCGTTGTGGCATGTAAGGGACTGGGTTTAAAGATGTAAGAGACTGGGTTTATTTATTTAAATAACTAAGAGACTTATTTATTTATTTATTTATTTATTTCTGTGCCTCGCAATAGCTGAAGCTCTCTGGGCAGCAATTTTCTACAACACATACAAACACAATATAAAATACAAGCAATATTAAAAGCATCATAAACAGTTATCATTCAATCTTAACCCGGCACCAAAAGGATAGTAAACTGGCCACCAGATTATCCTCAGTGAGAAGGTCGTTTCATAACTGGGAGCCATCCCTGAAAAGGCACTTCTCCTTTTTGCTACCAGTCAAGCCTCCCTTGGAGGTGACAGAGGCAGGTCTCGGAGCATGATTGTAGTGCCCAGGCAGACTGTTGTTGAGAGAGGTGCTCTGTCAGATGTGGTCTCCTGTAGGGCCTTATCGATCAAAACCAGCACATCGAATCCATCTTGGAAGCATATAGGCAGCCAGTGCAAGTGAGTGTTCTGTGGTCTGACTGCCTGGTCCCTGTTGATGATCTGGCTGTCACACTTTGCACTACAGCTTCTGAAGAGTATTCAAGGGCAGCCCCTTGCAGAGTGCATTGAGGTAATCTACTTTAGAGGCTGCCAGAGTGCAAGTTATCTTTATCCAGACAGAAGTGTAGCTATCTGCATAGCTACCAAAACTGGAAGAAAGCACTCCAAGCCACTGAAGTCACCTTGGCCTCAAGTGACAAAGATGGCTCACGGAGCACTCCCCCTATGAACCTGCTCCTTCGAGGAGAGTGCAAGTCCATCTTGGAAGCATACAGGCTGAATTTCCTTCATCTAATCAAAGAAACTGCCTACTAACAGCATTTCCATCTCATCACTGAGTCTTTGATTTATTCAAAATTGCAACTGGTTCCTAGCATCTGTAAATGAGTGCAGTAGTCTGCAATGCCTTTCCTTACTGCTTGCTTCTGCCAAAAGAAAAAAAAGCTACATTTTCCCACTATTTAATTCTTTCTGAGAATGCAGTGGGCATCAAAACAATGCATTATTGTAGCCAAAGTATGCTGTGCCTAGGGAATGTTTGCATACAACATCTCATTTATTTCTCTCCCCTTTTCTCCAGCAAAATATAGAAACAGTTTCATTTACAATGAATTGCAATGCATTGCAATGCCCACATAGAAATTAAACTCATTTTTCCAGGTTTTCCATTCCTGGACTAAGTCCTGAGCTGGCAGGTTGAATGTGCTTGGTAAATTCAGCCCCTCCATTTTCAGCCCTCCTTCTTTCCTTCCTTCCATTGACCAAGCACATAATGCACTTTCCAAAGAAGCAAAACAGAGTCCAAAGCAAAATGCAGTCACTGTGATGAAACAGAACATAGGATGAAGGGCTGCCATTTTCTTGCGAGAAGCACAGAAAAGAGAGACATGCAAATCATGTGTAGTTCTGTCACACAAAATAGATAAAAGGCAAGACAGCACCATAAAGTCATATAGTAGAAATAGATAAGGAGAGGAGTGAGAAAGTTCTAATCCACATTGCCTTTCTGAACAAATGCAGTGATTGTTCCACTGTGATAATAGTATGAAGGTGGTGGGAGAAATAGGGATAAGTGAATGTGTCTGTTTTGCTTCCTCCCTTAATCACATTTCAAAAATCTTGAGTTCTTTCCTTTCTAAATATAAACAATGTAAATTTTGGTAAATTCTTATTAAAACCAAACAGTAACAAAATTATCATCTATCTGCACCAATCCAACTCAACAGGTAAAGTTTTTCATAAGATGGCTAGAACCCTATTGTACCTACCTGTGATATAAATGCTAGAGATGTTGCCAAAACAAAGAGTTGGTTATCCTAATTCAGAAAATGCATGGCTGAATACAGAGGGATTCAAATCCAGAATTTTAAGAATTGTGCCCTTAAAACTCTGGGGCTGGACAGAGTAATTTGTCAATTTGAACTCTCCCATATTTGATGTTTTAAAAATCTCAAGTTCTTTTCATGTCAAATACAGAGGATATTGTGAATGTTTGTAAATCTTTTTCAAAACCAAATAACATAAAATAACATTTCCCCCCATCTTTTGGAAAGAGTATGTTACCAGTTCAGGTAAGAATACAAAAGAATCTACTTAGCCCAGAGGTCAAGAACTTGACCAATGCCACATGGTCATGATATGGCAAGGAGAAATACTACACTAACAGGAAACCAAGATAGGGAGATCAGCAGGTTCTTACAAGCCTTCCTGCAGTCTGTTGATAAAAAAGGTTTAAAGGCATGACACACTTTTATCACTGTGATATACAATCCAGTTGTAATTTTAAAATGATGTTGAACTGTACCAAGTTTACATCCACCAAAACAAACACAAAATAGATGCAAGTCATGCATCTTGCATTTGACATGGAGTTCTAAAAGATGAGTTCTTAGAAAATGAAATAATCTCTGAATTGTTACAGAATACCATGATTCAGAAACCATCTTCGGTCCATGATTCACAGAACTTTTCAGCAGAGTTTATCACGTCTAAGCTATTTGTAAGTAATATAAATAATGTAAAAGCATCTCATTGTTGTATCTCCCCAATTTGTGTAAATAATCTTCAGTCCCATTTGAAAAGGGCTATCTCTGTTAATGCACATTGTTATGCAGAATATATGTCACTTCTGTTTGCAAATGATGCATTATTCAAAGAGCTGCTTCTTAAGCTGGTGGTGCTTTATGTGCCAAGAAGATGTAACTTCCTTTCTATGATGCACATGCAGAAAAGTAGGAGGAACATAAAAGTTTGGTACACTTTATCACCATTGCTGTTCAGAAGCCTGATAAAGAGAGAATACAAAAGGAAGATACATATAGTAATAAATGCGCACTTATGAAATGTATGCACAAAACATTTTCCTTTCTCTTAAACAGAGTAGCCCTACTTCTCAGCCTACATTCATCTCATAGCACAAGTCCGTTTTTCAGCGACACTTGGTAAATAGCATCCATTGAAAACAACTTAGACAACCATCAATTTGGCTTACTTTTCACTTCTGCTAATAAAGTTTTGAGTTATGTGAGTGTGTGAAATGCATAAGCTGAACAAATGTGCCTTTTGACATTTTTGTGAGAAATTTCCTTGTTTCTAATTTCCAGATACACAATGTGCTTGTTTAAAATGTTATTTACTTATGGTAGGGTTGCATTACATTATTTTAATAGGGACATGAGTCATTGTTGTTGTTTTTTAAATGTATATCATATTGGAAAAGCAGTAAAAAAGAAGATTTAGCATATGACATATTTCTAAGTATTATAGCTATTCCAATGCACATTGTGTATGTGTGTATGTTCAATGTAAAACCAGCATTCAGTGATTTTGTCAGCTTAAGTGCATTTTTTTAAAAAATCAAGTTTTCAAAGCATCTAGAAAAAGCCATCTCCATGGCATTCACATATGACAAAGAGGCAGCAATTTAAGTTAAATGCTAAACTACTTTGGGCCACTATACTTCTTTATAAAGAGTCGAAAGGAAAAGGGAAAGCAGATGTTACCCTACTGTCTTGTGATAAGTAACAAAAGCCTTCTGTCACATGTCTAAATCACAGCCACATGAAACCATATAAGCAATTCATAGGATGCTGGTCATACAGAAGAACATAACAGATTTGTTGTTATATGCCATCTCCAGTGCCAATCCTATGAATGAATGTCTCCCAGAAAGCCCTATCCTTGACAGCCTTGTTCGACTGTTATAAACTCAGGTCTATTACTTCCTTTAGAGAGAAACGATCCATCTCATAACTGCTCTTTCTCTTCTTCTGCTACCTTCAACTTTCCCTAGCATAGTTGTCTTCTTGTGATGCTTCCATTGCATGGCAATCTCAGTTTGCTATTTTTGCTTCTGGAGAAAGTCCTGACTTGATTTGATCTAGGACCCACATGTCCTCTTTCTGTCATGCCCAGGTATTCACAAAGCTCTGCTCCAGCATGATGTTTTGAACACATGGATTTCTTCCAGAAAGTTTTCTTCTCTGTCCAGTTTTCACATCCGTGCATGGTGATCAGGTCTGCAATAGCATGGATGATCTTGCCCTTGGTCTCGAGTGAAACATCTTTACACTTGATGATCTTTTCTAGTTCCTTCATTGCTGCACTGTCAAGTCTCAGTCCTCCTCAAGTTTCTTGGCTGCAGTGTCCTTTACCCTGATTATTAACCCAAGGTATGCAAAACTGTATCCATTCATTCATTGTTGATCTTGAAGTTGTGTCTTCCTCTCTAGGTGTCCTTTTTGTTTTCTAAGCATTCACCTACAGTCCTGCTTTTGGACTTTCTTCTTTTGCTTTCATAAGAAGATGTTTCACTTCATTGCTGCTTTCTGTTAGTAAGCTATCATTTGTTTATTTATATTATTGATGCATCTTCTCCCAATTTTCACTACTTCTTCCTCTGATCCTAATTGAACTTTATTATATATCCTGCATACAGATTGAGCAGATAGGGATAGAAAATGCACCTTTGTTAGACTCCTTCACCCATAGGAACTCATTCTGTTTCTCCATATTCTGTCCTAACAGTTTTTTCTCCATAATGCAGGATACCCATAAGGGTTATTGTATGCTGAAGAATTCCATTTTCTTTTAGGACCATCTATAGTTTCTTGTGGTCCACAGAACAGATGGCTTTGCTGTAGTGTACATAGCATGAATATTCTCTTTAAATTATTTGGTATTATTCAATAGCCAACATAAATTTGCAATATGGTCTTGAGTGTCTTTTTTAACCACCTTGCATGTTGTGCATTTCTGGTTCCATATAGGATAAATATCTTGTTGCAATATCTTGAGCATCACTTTGTTTGCATGGGAAATTAAAACAAAGGGGGGGGTTTTTTAACTTATTTTCCTGAAAATTTGTTTCTTTCATTCACCTTTCTTTAGAATTTAGAAGGTGAAATTTCTTTGTTTGCTCTGAATAACAGTAGCACAAAGTAATTTCAGTTTAAAAAGAGCGCAGCCTAGCAATTGTTTATCTTCTTCTCCAAGTTTTCAAGGACTGCAAAAGCAGTAGACCAGGGAAGAATGTCCATTTTCTTTTGTGTATTAAAATTGTTTGTATGGTGTGGTCTTAGCTAGGAATCTTTCATTCACATCTATACACAATATCAGGGAAACACTAAAACTGGGGTTTGGTGATAGAATTTTTGAACTTGTCAACCTTTAAAAAATAATTTCAGAGTGTTTGAGGAGACAAACAGCATGATCCACAATGAATGGTTTTCAAAGTCCATAAAATTCTTTAAATAGCTCAGAAGCCTCCTACTGTTCGAGTTTTATTTGTGAAGAGTGATACAGGCTTTGTTCATTTCAACCCACGTTGTTATTTGAGCTGGCTAAACATATAGCACAAAATACAAAAACGAATCACATTGCTGCATCAAACAGCAGAGATCCTGCTTTAAAGTGTAGCTTGCAGCCGGATAGTCATCAATGACTTCTAACTAACATGCAAAAGAGCAGTGTGACTCATATGCCTACATATGGCAGATTCCCTCTGCTCACTACTGCTAACACCTATTGAGAAACTGTAGCTTCACTGGGCAGTCCTACCAATTTAGTTTCTTATTTAGAGCACAATATTCTATTTCTGGGTGGAAGGAATGTCTTTGCCACTATAACCCAGAGTTCTACAAGCTGACTCTTTTCTGCTGCAACCAATTCTATATTACTTCTTTAATTACTATTCCTAATGGCTGCCAGAAGAGGTTCGACATGAGACAGACTCCAACAGTAGAGACAGGTTGAAGGTCTCCTTTTACTTCATGCCAAATTCTCTAAATGCCACTGGGGCCAAATACACTTGCAACCAGGTTCAGCTTTAAGGTACAGTCTCTCTCTGACACCCAAGATACTCCTATTGTATTAGCGGCTGCTTGGATAATTTATCTGGCTTTTTACTGCCTGCTTGTGTAACCTTCTTCTGGCATAATCTTAGGACAATTTCTCAGTATAACACAGCCATTTGCTCCTTATTTCTGATCAACAGTCATCCCACAGAGGAATTATAGCATAATATTCAAATCTTAGCTGTTCGATCTCTCATTAGAACATCAAAAACACCAAATACAAACCATCATAACTACTCTATCCTTCTCCACAGACTCTCTCTGACTCTTTGCAAACTGTCAACTGTCATATCCCAGCTGCTTTTTTCCATTGAGCTGGAATTCCCAGCCAATCAGAATTCATATTACCTGATACAGTCCCCAGCTAACAATATTTGTGTGTCCCCTTCACTTGGGAATGTCACTCACACTACAAGACAGAACTCTGGCAGCAAAAAAAACAAGGCCTCAGTTCTACTCAGATAAACAGTAGACCAGACAAAGTATGCACTACAAAACAACAGAGTTGCATGCAGACCTGGGAACTACAGACCAGACAGTCTAACATCAATGCCTGAGAAACTCTGGAGCAGATTATAAAGCAGTCAGTCTGTAAACCCCTTGAAAACAGTGCAGAGAATACTAGAAGCCAACATGGATTTCTCAAGAACAAATCCTTCCAGACTAATCTGATTTCATTTTTTGTTTGGGTAACCTCCCTGATGGGCTGTGGGAATGCTGTAGACACAATCTATCTTCAGCAAACTTTTGACAAAGTGTCCCATGATATCCTCATTAGCAAACTAGGTAAAAGTAGGCAAGATGGAAGCAGGATCAGGTGGATCCACAGTTGGCTACAGAATCACATCAATCAAAGAGCACTCATCAGTGACATCTTCTCAAACTGGGTAGAGGTAACAAGTAGGGTACCACAGGGTTCAGTCCTGGACCCAATGCTCTTCAACGTTTTTATTAATTGTTTGGATGAGGAAGTGCAAGAAATAATGATCTTATTTACAGATGACACAAAATTGGGTGGGACATCTTCCTGGAAGACAGGAAGAAGATTCAAGGTAATCTTCATTGGTTGGAACACTGGGATGAAAACAACAGAATGAAATTAAATAGGGACAAATGCCAAGTTCTGCACCTAGAAAAAAGAAACAAATGGATCATTACAAGATGGGGAATTCTTGGTTCAACAATACTGCAAGTGAGAAAGATCTTGGAATTGTTGTAGATCACAAGCTGAATATGTGTTGAGAGTGTGATGTGGCTGCAAAAAAGGCAAATGCTATTTTAGGCTTCAGTAATAGAAGTATCTCTTCCAAATCACAAATTGCCTCTACTCAGCACTACTTAGGCCACATCTGGAATATTGTGTCTGACCAACATGTCTGGGACCACTGTTTAAGAAAGATGCAGGCAAGGGAAGGGGTTCAGAGGGTGACAACATGGATGATCCAGGGACCAGAAACAAAGCCTTATGAGGAGAGATTGAAAGAACTGAGGATGTTAGGCCTTGAGAAGAGAAGACTGAGGGGGAAATATGATAGAACTTTTGAAAGTACTTGAAAGGTTGTCTCAAAGAGGAAGGCCAGGATCTCTTTTCAATCATCCCAGAGTGCAGGACATGGAATAATGGGCTCAAAGTTACAAAAAGCCAGCTTCCAGTTGAACATCAGGAAGAACTTTCTCACTGTTAGAGCAGTGCAACATTGGAACCAATTACCTAAGGAAGTTGTGGGCTTCTACACTAGCCATCTGAGAGAGAAGTTTTACCTTGGAGTCCTGCACTAACAGGGAGTTGGACCTCATTGACCCCTTCCAACTCCACTATTCTATGATAATGATCAGTACAAAGAAATAGAAGCGAGCAACAAAAAAGCAAAAACAAGAGACATCTTCCAGGATATCAAAGGGTAATTCAAATCTAGGGTAGGAATGTTGAATGACAAAAAAAGGAACATACTATCATGAGTACAGAAGGATTACAGAATTTACTGTCAACAATGAAGAAATCAAAACTTGGCAAAAAAAAAAAGTGTGTTTTGACTTAGTCATCAATTCAGAGGAACACTGCAGCCAAGGCATTCAAAGCAGATTGAGACTTAGAAGGGCAGTAATGGAAGAACTAGAAAAATCATTAAATGTAAGGTTGTTTCTGTTGGGGACAAAAAGAAGTGCCTCTTGTTTGTCCTCTGACCATGAGAGAGACAAGCAACACCAGGAAGTAATTTTATATAAAAGGATTATTGTAGCTGCACACAAGCAATAGAAAGTGAGTCCATCTCCAGCCAAGACCAGCTGCCACAGTAATCCTACATAGTTAATTTATACATTAGCATTTTGCAATGATTAGTCACAGCAAATGTCAGTACATGGTAAATTTTGTACATGGATATCATCAACTACAAGTATTTTGAGAACATGTGGTATTGAAACATTTCCCACCTGGCTTATCTATAGAAATTCTGACCCTGACAGAGGTTTGTTTTATATTTTCAGTTGTTTTATGTATATCTGGTGGAACATCAAGTAACTGATCCTTATTCATTTGTAATCATTTTATTTTATTCATTTTACTGGAGACCAAATTTAAGATCATTCATACTTTTTTATTCCCAATCACTACACATGGTGTTAGATGGTGAGGAAAGCTGTCAGGAAGAAAATTGATGCATTTGAAAAATGGTGCTGAAGGAGAGCTTTGTGTATACCCTATAGACAAATAATTGGTCCCTAGATCAAATCATACCAGAGCTTTCCCTAGCAGCAAAAATGGCAAAACTGAGACTGCCATACTCGGACACTTCATGAGTAGGCAAGACTCCCTGAAGAAGATAATCATGCTAGGGAAAGTTGAAGGCAGAAGAAGAAAAGGAGAAGACCAAATGAGATTGTATATGATGTATTGCTCAATTCCATAAAGAAAGCCACAGTCTTGAATTTCCAACAGCTTAGCAGGGCTGTGAAGAACAGAACATTTCAGAGGGCTTTCCTTCATAGGGTCACCATAAGTCAGAGACAACTGTACCACACACCACCACCACCACCACCACAGAATTAAGCCAATTTGCATTTGGTCATGTCTTTCTGAAAGTCAAGTGTCCCCTGAGTTTGAATCACAGAATCTCATACATACACCTGACACAAGGCAGAATCCACATGTCCCGCCCACATAAGCCAATACTGTGTGCCACAGTCAGAAATGCCATTCAAAAATATCAACAGAGCTCTTGCTTTTCCATCACTAATCCAACATGGCATGACATGTAGGTACAGGAAAATGAGTGATGCTTAAGGTCATTTGATTTCTTCATTTTCCATCTTAATGCTTACCTCATCTCATTTTCACTTTATTTTTTAAATGAATGGTATGGTTTTTGAATACACTAAAGTGCACTGTTCCAGGTGTACAGCCCAAATGGACCCATTTCCTTCATAGGCTTAAGCATGAAAACGTAGCTTGGAGAAACACATAGTTTTGAAAGTGTTCAAGTGTCTTTATAAATGTAAATGCAAGCTTGGCATGTGGAAATACAATCCTGCTCATGTTCACCCACCCTGGGCTGAAATTTTCACATAATTGGAGAATATTTTAATTGATTTTTATTTTGCATTTCAAAAATTCAAGTCAACAACTAATCTAAGATTATCAGCCCCTTGGCTATATTTAAGAAACCCACCTTATCTGACCAAATTAGTGTTGCAATAATCTGTTTCAGACTAATGGCCAAAATTATAGTTAATAGTTAGTATTACCATTAATTAACAAAATGGGCTGATAGAGAGCACAAATCGGATGATCCTTGCCTGCTTAGGAACCATAGTGAAGAAGCACTATTTAACAATGATGAGAAAGAGACTGGTTCTGAAATATAATTACAGAGACATAAAGCTTTGGGACTAAAAGTATGAAAAATGTTTTATATCACACAGTTGGAAAGCTGTCGCAACCAGGTGATTTACCAACATTCATATTAGTAATTGCTTTTGTAATTTTCTCAATGCACAGGGGAGCAAAGAGGAACTGTCCTGCAGAATATAATCACTGAAAATTAAAATGAGGAGGGAAGCATCCATAACTTACTTCAATGTTTTACTACCTGTACTATACCAATAGGAATACAACTATGAAAATTGTAAGTTTATATCTTTGGGAGCAACATGAATCATACTGCTGTCATCTCTAATAGCAGAAATAACAATTCTATGCTGTTGCTGCTCCAGAACCTTACTAGGACATCCACCATTTTTCCAACCTGGTCTGAAGATAGTGATCCCATGGCCTTACACCAGATCTTGGGGGTCACAGGATGCTTCAGAATTCCAGGTCCAAGGTCCAAAAAGAGCTCTGACCTCAAAGCTGGAGACTGGTACTCAGAAATAGCCCTCACTTCATCATAGATAGCTTTCTGTGGCATGGTCCAGTCTTGGAGAAGAGGATAAGTGAACATTTTGCAGGGCATGGAAGGGAGGAGAATGGATACCCTAGGATAGGATGGATCCTGGAATTTTAGTCTCCATGCATGTAAGCCTAAATTATAAATCTCACTGCCATTAGCTGCTTAGGAGCATGTGCATTTCTGTCTAGCAAAGGATCACAAATACCCAGCCAAAAATAATCATACGCATTCATGAAACATGAGAATCATTGTTAGTCCTGTACACATTCATCAGAGCAATTACTTATCATTATATTTTCCAAGAAAAATTCAAAGTGGCTATCAGGATGACTAACAACCCTCTGAGCTGAAGATTTAAAATTCTAATTACAATTTTAATTTGTTTCTGACTTAAAATTGCAACTTCATTAAAGGAAATCAGTTACATATGCCTCGCCAGCCCAGTCTTTTCTCCAAAATCGCAAGAATTATCTCCCTGCTTGCACTGATGTTCAGGCTTGAGAACAGATATTTGTGCAAGATTTAAACACCAAGCATGCCTGTCTTACTGGATTTCTTACAGTATGTTTACACCTGCTTCCTGGCTTAATAAGAGGGGGCGGAGATCATCCTATCATGCAGATATGAGATTCACATATTTTTGGACCTAGTGCTTTCAAATGTTTTGGACTTTAATCCCCTCAGCCACAGCCAATGATCAGAAGTGCTGGCATATGTAGTGCAAAACTTCTGAAGGGCATCATGTTGGTAAAATCTGTTATATATGGTTGTGCACCATATTCTGGGATTGAGCCATCTATGTCTTCATGGAATTTTTGTTGGCCTGAAGTTTTTAACATTCAAAATCATTTCTTTATTCATGGTAGTCCTTGATGTATGACTCACTGTGAAGGTGGAAAAAGAAACATATTCTTTTCTTCATCTTTTCAGTCAACCACTTCCAAAGGATTAAACTAACTGTAGTGCACTCATTTTTATGACTCTGGCTTGAACACAGTGATACTTTTTTGTTCTGGGAAGATCTTTCCAAATAGGAGAGATAGAGGCTCATTTATGCTAGCATTGTAATGCTATCTCTGTTATTCTTTCTTGGAACTCAATACACATGGATGGTAAAAATCTCCATAGCTAATATTACACAACCACTGCTGTACATACAATGGCTCATTTGTTAGTTCTAAGAAGTTGTTCTATTCGTGTACAGAGGTGAGATGTCTAAGGTGAAGAGACTCATAAAACTGAGGTAAAAGTTCAACTATCACATTCTGTTTCAATGACTGAAGAGAGTCATAGTAGGAGAAAATATACACTTTTACAGAAAACTTGTTCCTGAGGAGAAATACATTGAAAATACAGTATACTGATAGACTGGTAGTTAGAAATGGAGAGAAAAATGAAGCCAGTTTTCTGCCTTTATATGGGTAGGATCAAAATTGGAACTATCTGGTTGGAGAGTAGCTAAGCAGTCTAAAGATGCCATTAGTTCTAAGTCTGAAGAGGTGGTGTGATGGAATATTAACCAGACCAAAACTGATTGGCTGGAGGGTTATGATGGCAGCCATTATAAGGAACTGTTGAGAGGTGTTTGTGGGTAGAGTGTCAGGAGAGTTTTGCCTAGGGAAGAGCTGTCTTTGTGAAAGGCTGGGAGCCTGAGAAATATATCAATCAGGAAGAAGAGAAACTGCATGACTGGGAAGTCAAATTGAGAGCTGAGAGCATATGAGGCACAAGTTGAAGAAGGTGACCAAGAGGGGAGAAGAAGACTTCTGGAGCACTTGTCAAAGGAAAGAGATGACTCTAAGTTTCAGCTGATTGGATGGTCTAAAGAAAGAGCAGCTGCTGGACCAAATGAAGACTTCAGGGGAAGCCTGGTGAATAAGCTTTACATATTCCATCAACTTCTGTCAGAAAGAAGACTACCTTCCATTGTTAGGCCTATGAGTTAACAGGTGGGGCTTGATAGGGGAATTCTCTTAATTTTGGTAGGGATTAAGACCTGGGGCTTTTAACAACTAACAATCCAGAAACACCTTTGAAAAGTAGTAACAGTAATCTTAAGTAATAAACTTCCTTTTATTCATTTTTAATAGCATGTTATATCATTTTGTTTACTTTCCTAGTATTTTTAATGACTAATTCTCTTAGGGGAAAAGGTATACATTGAATTAACAGGTATAGTTTAATATTGGCAGAAGTAATGAAAGGAGGGATTTCTTCATGGTGGAAGATGAGTCTCTACATTGGGTGTTAGAGGTGGGATTGAACCCAAGCCATGAGTACTTCCCAAGGTTAGATCCTTCATATCCATAACATCCCTTTCCTTCTGCAGTCCCCACCCCATATTCCACAACATTGCTAGTAGCTGCATATAATTTAGGAGTCAACTAGGACTGAAGAGCAATGAGTAGGCAGGAAAACTCTATTATGTGAATAACATGAGCAAAGCAGACATGTGTCTACCAAGTACAGATTTTTGCACTGACTTTTTCTGTTTCTTCTCTCCATCCTTCATTTTCACTTTAAACTAGTTTCAGGGACCAGACCTTTAAAATATGCCCTCTACTACTACTTTGCTACTGGCGATTTCTGCACCTACTTTAGAATACAAATGAAAGTCATAGCAGCGAGACACAGCATTACAGTAATGTCTGCTATGGCCGTCCATTATATTAGCAGAAGGTAAATTATTGGCCTAGATAATAACAATAAGTAGTTAGATGTTGTTGTTGTTTTCCTTGGAAACTACAAAATCTCATTTTCAGTGGCCTAGTTTAATATATTCTGATTGTTTTTATTGCTTATTTTTTCAGTCCCTCCCACTTTTTTTAAAGGCCAATAATCTTGTGCCACAAGTTTTATGAATATTCTTTAGGGTGCTTACAACTTGAAATTGTTATTCCATGATCACAAGAATCAAATATTCACCAACGTTTATTGCATTTTTCATTTATAGTATATTTCCTTGGGAATAGATCCAAAACCATCTCTGGTCTTTCTGATTGCTCAGCAAATTTGAAAAGAAATAATTCTATTTTACCTCCCCAAATAACCCTTGCTATTCAATTCATAAGTCAGTGCCAGGGTAATTGAAGTCTTCATGATTAATGATCTGTCGTTACACAAGTATCTCCTATGCATAAACATTTCCCTGACTCCTTGCTGTCAAACTGGTCTGCATGTTTATGTATACTTCTGTATAAAAATGTCTATATTGTTTTGGTCATTTATTTCCAAGCAAACATCCACATCTATTTCCATCTGACACAGTACATTTCTTGTACCTACAGATTATGAATTTATTTTAATTTAGAATAAATGTTCAAATCCATCCACATCTGTTCCCCGCACTGGTCCTGTTTCTTTTATAAATTCTTTGAGTATGGAGCAGTGTGCTTATATTTACCCCCAGTCCTGCATGGCTTGATTTAGGCTTTGCAAATACTTTCCCTTCTTGAATATTGCTGAACCTGGAATTGCTTAATTGTTGCCTTGCCATAGCTGTTTCTATATGTTTCTTAATTTGATAACTTTCCCTTTCAATGATGTCTCAACTTAAACATGTTTTCCTAGCCCAGATACAGGATAAATGTCACCGCCAGCCAAGTCCTTATATGCTCTTGCTGCATTCAATTGGCTGCATTCTCCCTGCCCACTATGGCAGTGGGCAGGGAGAAGAATGTGATGAGTCCAATTCTTGAACTCTCCTTGTGAATTTTGGAATTTTTCAGTAAACAAATAGGGTAAGGCATGTGTGAATTATATTCTAGAAAATAATATTACAATGTATTATGTTGGGGAAAATATTTGCAAAATGTATATATGAGGCAAAATGCATACAAGCATTATGAATTTAGGTGATTTGTGCACAAAGATACTAATTGCTGTATGGATTACTTTAACGCGCTCTACATGGGGCTGCCCAGTCCGAATACTTCAGATGGTGCAAAATAGAGCTGCCAGGATGCTGTTGGGCACTGGTCGTTATTCTCACATAACTCTAGTCCTCTATCAGCTCCATTGGCTTCCCATTGAAGTCTGGGCTCAATTCAAGGCGGTGGTTATTACCTATAAAACCCTAAACGGCTTGGGACCAGGATACCTAAAGAAACGCCTTTTTCCCTATATGCCCTCCCACCCCCTAAGATTGGCAACAGAAGCCCTCCTCTGGGAACTCTATTTGAAAGAGGTCAGGAAACAGAATACTTGGAGGAGGGCCTTCTCCGCAGTGGCACCCTGACTATGGAATGCGCTCCCTAGAGAGATCCGCCTGGCGCCATCATTATATGCTTTTTGGTGTCAGGTCAAGACCTTTTTATTTGAACAATATTTTAACATATAGTAATTTAATTGTGTTAGATTTATTTAATTTATTTTAAATACATTAGTTTTATGCTCAGTGTGGAACAGTTAACTTATTTTATTGAGGACTGAAATAATGTTGTAGGCCGTCCATAGACAGTGATGGACGGCCTACAAATTTTCTAAATAATAAATAAATAATTCTTAAAAGAAAAAAATCAAAGTGCATAAACTTACGATTCAAAAAAATGAAAAATTGGAACAAACTAAACCTGACAGATTCTTAACTCATGGTAATCTGAAGTATTTTCAAATGAACAAAATATAACATTTTAAACCACTGTCTTTCTCACATGGTTATCATTCACACTTCACGCATATACACACTAGAAAGGACCATCTAAGATTACTGTATTCTGGAGAACTGAATGCACAGAAATGAGGTCATCCTGAAAGCATGCCACACTTTTAAGATCTTGTAAATCCCTCTCTTCTTGGCACACCCTGTCCCATTATAATGAATTTCAAGTAAGTCATGTATCCCCGTTTTGCAGCCTACCTGATGTGAAATATAGTTGTCAAAAGCATACCCTTTAAAAGGGTCGAGTGGATTGGGTTCGGTTGGGTTGGGTGGGCTGGTTGTCCCACAGACTCCTACAAAAGTTCTATGTAACTGATCCTTTCCTGTTTATCCCTGCTCCATTTCCATTTCTGTTGCTTTCCTTGCACACATTTCTAGATTTTAAGTTCTTGGGATAAGAGAAATGTCCACTACTTTATTAACTTACAAGGATCTTCAACCAGCAGCAAATATATATGACTTCACCGAAGTTGTGTCAGCATTCTATTCATAAGAAAGGTTGCATGACAACCTGCTGTTTTCCTTAGCTGGGTCAGGCAGAAGTCACCTGCCATTATCAGTCCCCCGACTCATCTGTGCCCTCCATCATCTGCTTAGTTTAAAAGTTAGCTGAGAAGCAGCTGCTTATTTCACCATGCCCTAGCTGCAGAGTGCTAGGATGAAATTATCATGGATCAAGGGCAGCACTCTTTTCATTTCCACTCAAGCCAGAAAGCAGTGAAAAGTCGGTTGGGTAAGAGATATTTCATCATCAAGCTGCTCCAGAGTAGGACTGAGAAATAAATCTGTTTGAATTACTTTTCAATACCAACCAGCCTAATTCACACATTCCAAAGTAATGTGTGAACCAGAATGCAATTATCCATCCGTTTCTGCACTTCTTCGGTTTAAGAGATACAGTGCTTCAGTTAAAAAATAATACAAAATGCATTCGATGTATTAAGATAATGCAATGTAAGATAACATACGGAAGGGTATATATTGGAAACAATGCTTGAAAAATATGTATATTAAATGAAATACTGTACACAATTTTCCATGCAAATTCATGCAAATTGATGTGGAAGCTGCTTAGTCCCCTATCCTGCTTAGCCCCCAAACAGGTGGCTGACTATTGCACGGTGTTGTATACTGAAGCGCTGGAATAAGCAACAACTATTACTTAAACCTCAGTGTATGGACAAAAATATATTAGTTGAAAAGCCACTAAATGCTTAGTACATGTGGGAGAAAGCTCAAGCTTGGCAGAAGAAACATCTGAAACATGCTGCAGGTGCTCGGCGTTGTTCTTCTTTGCTGCTACAGTTATTCTGCTAAGATTTGATCCGTATTATATGCTTCAGTTAATGCTTATTTGGCGTTAATTGTGTATGAACTTTGGATAAATTAAAGTTTGTTTCTGTGGACTGCAGTTCAGTCTTTGTAAAAGTAAGGTTCTCCTTTCACTAGTTTGGCACTTAGGTATTCTGTCTATACAATCTGAAATGCATGTGTAATAAAACTGAAATGTGCATAGTCATATAGTTATTATAGCATCTTGCATGTTAAAAGTACACTTGCATGGTGGCCAATGTATTCCATTACATCTGGGCAAGGCAAACTGACCTATTTCTGGTCCATGTCACTTTCACAGGTGTTCACATGTAAGTACATTTCCAGGTTATTCTGCATCTAGAAAGGAAGGAAGGAAGGACGGAAAAATGTTTATTTTAAAATACGTTCCTCAAAGTACATATTTGTCTTTCTGTCTTCCTCTCTCTAATTTTCACAAACAGCACTCACATTGCTTAATGTTCTACCTCAAATATATTAACTGTTTGGAATATGCATAATGAACTAGTCAATGATAATCCATACAACAGTCCAGAAGGTTCAGATTAGGTAGATGGACAAATCTTAAATTCAGTTTCTCTCAGTTTCTTATTTTTCCAGTCTTAGATTTAGTTAATTTCAAATGTTATATAATTTATTTTAAAAGAAAGTATTCCTAAATATTTGTGTGCATTTCTCCTAGTATATGCATCTTTGTGCACAATATTGCCTAATACATACATGTTACCTAATATAGTTAGGTAGTATAGTTTTAAACTATAAAAGTATAGTTTTAGGTAGTATAGTTTTACATATCAC
Source organism: Varanus komodoensis (assembly GCF_004798865.1). Lineage (NCBI taxonomy): Eukaryota > Metazoa > Chordata > Lepidosauria > Squamata > Varanidae > Varanus > Varanus komodoensis. The sequence goes on along the minus strand of NW_025335505.1, from coordinate 12,922,330 downwards.
TTTCACTAATATATGCATTTTTTCACCCTACTCCGATAGGGTGATTTTCAGACATATGTTTTGATTGAAGATCTACACTTGAGCTATAGATTGTGTGAAGAGAACTAAATTTCAAAGAATAACTAAGTTTTGGCTTGCTTGCTGGTTAAAATGTAATGTGAACTAACTTCTTCCCCATCCCCAATTCATATCATGGTTCAAAAGTATCTATTTTTCTAAAGGATTCATCCTTTAGAAATAAAGCAGAGTAAGATTTACAGCCTTGGGCTGGTAAGTTATTAGAGCCCTCAGACTGGCTATGTGCAGAAATCACATCACAGCTGGTTATGGAATCTCCATTGAGACTTGAACCTTTGCATAACCCCTGCTCACTGGGTTCACACAACACAAAAGGTCCAACTAAAGGCTGCATATTTAAAATGGTAGCAGCACTCAGCACAATGGGTCATATAAATCCACAGAGGACTGTCATGTATATGGCCCCACTGTGTCACACACAGTGTCACCCTATTATTTCTTTGCCAAGGTGAAGTTTACTTTGTGTCACTAGATTAAAGGTGTAAAATAAATATTTAGAAACTGTATGCACTGCTGTATTCCAAGACAGAACATAGATAAAATGTAAATTGGATCCTCTTTGAGCTTCACTCACTAATTTAACTTACTAATCTTTACTTATTCATCTTCCTGTTTCAGCAGAGTGTTCCACCTTTGACTCACAATTAACCTGAAAGCATCACTCACATCCTCTTTGCATCAATGCCTATAGAAGATAGGAAAAGCCACATTTAAATGCCTTAGTCCCTTCCCTGTGTCATTAATTCTAACCTCAAACTCTTCCCTTGCATATAAACTAAATCCATGTACCCTTTTGCTTGCTGCTTTTAACCTCATTTCTAAAATAAATAAAATAATAATTGTCCTGCTAGTGTCCTTTGGGCAAAGTATTCTGTCTATAGAGAGGAACTATTCACATATTGCTGAATTAGCTTTATATGCTAACTGTGCATTTGTAATTGACCCTGTACAACATACTGCTGAGGATACGTGCCACCTCAAATGCTCACCAGAGACCTTGCCGTTTAGTTGACTCATATTATTAGGTTGTGTAATGAAACTTAACCACATAATGAACATAAATAACAAATGTCAGTGCTCTGACAAAAGGGAAGGGAAATATAGGGTACACCTTCTGTAGACAAAGACACTTCCACAATATTGCTTCAACTAAATTTATCCTATAAATAAGTTGCATAAACTTTATTACCAGCAGTTGACCTGCTGACATCTTCTGAAAGGCAGTACCCAAGGATGATGGACATTTGGTGGTATTTCATGGGTTCCAAAAGCAGGATGATGTAAAGATGCCAGTTAGGAAAGGAGTTACCATTTAAGGGAGGAAGGAGTAAACGTTAGCCAGAAGGTAAACAGAAGCATACATAGTTATACTTCTGTTGTTCTGAAATAAGTTTGGCAAAGTTTCCCCAACTAGATCTAAAGAAAACATAAAAGAAGGGTTCTTTAGTAGTTGTAGGGACACCAGAAGAAAGGCATTTTTGCTGAGACACATTTGTCTGCATGAGATCTGAAACCATCCCATTTTGGCTAATTAAGAGTAAAGTCTGTTTACTTGGACAATTCCCAGTTTTTTAGGCTAGGAATGACAAATCCTATAGGCAACTGTGTTTCAACTCAAATCACCCTGTATGATAACTTATGTCAGATAAGGGGAGTATAACCCCATAGATACTCCCAGATCTCTTGCTTTTTGATACTATCAACTATAGTAATCTTCTGGGGCAACTGTTTGAGCCGGGAGTAAGAGATGCTACACTGCAGTGGTTCCACTCCTACTTGAATGGATGACTCCAAGAAGTAGCGGTTCCAGAATATTGCTTAGCTTTCTCAGAAGTTAAGCTTATGCACCACCCACTTTCTGCATGAAACCACTGAGCATGTCATTTGGAGGTTTGCAGTGTGCTGCTATCGATATACTGATAATATGCTTGTTTTCATTCTTGTTTTTATTTTCACCAGATGAAGCTGCTAAACTGGTGCCTGGCTTTAATAATGGACTGGATGAGGACTAATGAACTGAAGCTTAATCCAGACAAGACTGAGATACTGTTGTGGATAGGTGGTTTTTCTGACCAGATGGATGGTATTTAGCCTGTTCCAGAAGGAATTGCACTCCTCTCGAAGCAACAGCTTTGAAGCTTTAGGGTCCTTCTATATCATCAGTGCCACTTGAGATGCAGATCACCTCAGTGGTTCTGAGTGCCAGCTTTGGCTGGTGACCCAAATATGCCCATGTCTAAACAGGGCTAATCTAGTTTCAGTGGTCTATGTGCTGTTAACCTCCAAATTAGGCTATGACTGTGCTTGTACATGGACCTGCCCTTGAAGAAGATACAGCTTATGCAAACTGCAGAGTCCCAATGAATAAGTAGAACCAGAAGTTCTGGACATATAAGAGGAACTCTGGCCCATGCGCACTGGCTGGCTGTCTATTTCTGAGCCAAATTCAAGTTGTTGGTTTTTACTTATAAAGCCCTGCATAGTTTAGGATTGCAATATCTTTCCCAAATTGAATCCACCAGCATACTATGATCCACTTGGCTTTCTTCCAAGTGCCGCCTCCAAAAGAAGTTTGGGCAGTGGTAACAAGATAGAAGGAGTTCTCAGTGGTGTCTCCTCCATTACGGCCTGCTCTGGTACCAACACTGTCATCTTTTCAGTCTGAGTTAAGATTGTTCTCTATTTCAGGCATTTAATGGCATGTGCTAGGTACTTTAATCTAGTTCTAGTTTTTCTGAAAATAGTTTAACTGTATACTGTTTTAAAGTTGTATACTGAAATTTTCTGCTGTATTTTTTAGGCTGTATGTTTCTTGCATCTGCATTCTATATTCTATTTTATTGTAATGGTGTCTTGTATTTTGTAAATTGCTATAAACTACCTAGGGAGCTTTAAATACAGACCTTGTCATAGTTATGTTCTGGTAAGCTCTTGCCTGGATTACTGTAATGCGGTTTACATGGGGTTCCTTTGAATGTGGTCTGGACACTCCAATTAGTTCAGTACAGAGCAGCTCAGCTATTGATGAGGACTAGTCCCTGAGAACACATTATGCTAATCCTCTACCACTTGCACTTGGCTGCCTGTTGAAATCGGGGACCAATTCAAAGTGTGGTTGCTAACATACAAACCCCTAAACAGCTTGAGGCCAGGCCAAAAGGAACACCTGTCTCCATATGTCCCTAATCAGTTGTTAAGATCTTCAATGGAAGTCCTTGATCTCCATGACCCCTCCCCCGCAAGAAGTGAAGGGGGCAACAGTTATGGGGGGGGTGGCTTTTCTTTGGTTGCACCCCTCTTGTAAATATGCTTCTCAGGTTGGTTTGCCTGGCACCGTCACTGCTCTCTCTCTCTCTCTCTCTCTCTCTTTTTAATTTTCCAGGTGTAATTGTAATTAAATTGGGTTTTTTTACATTGCTTTTCTTTCTGATTTGCTGCATGCCTTGCTTTTATCTTATTTTGCAATCAACTCTCAGAATTTTGTACTGTTTTAATTGTTTCTTACTGTATTATTGCTAGTTCATTGAAGTACTGTTCATTTTACTGTATTTTATTATAAACCATCCAGATGGGGTGGCTTATATAGAAAACAGTATATAAATGCAATAATCAATAAGCAATAAATAATAAATATTAAACAATACAGAAATGGGAGGAGGAGGAAGAGGAGAGAACTAATTATCTAGTTATGTTGTGTACACTAATTGATTACACTGTGTTTGCCTTCCTGTTCTCCACTTACCTATGCCCATTTTCATACATGTTCAATGGAATACTGTACTCTGTCTTATCCCCCCACCCTCCTTGGTCCTGGCCCCACAGTTATGTAACTATCCTCTTTCTGTCCTTTTCTTTACTCTTGGAACAAATACTTAGAATTTTCTTCCTAATCTCCTGTCACACCTTCGCAACTGAAGCTCATTACAATGAAAGTTAAATCCTGAAACCTAATGCACGTACACAGCTTTAGCTGATATCCCAGGGCAGGATTTGGAGTTAAGAGATTTATCACTTGCTCTTGTCTTACTGACATTTACAGTTTTCTGTTAAATTCTGACATTCACACATTCAATGGGATCTATTCAATTTTTATATTATCATTTTAATGAAGAGCATAGAAAAGGATCCATTACATTAATTTAACACAAACAACATTCAAACTCAGAATGAAAATGAGGAGGAAAGCAGAATGCAAGCCATTCAGAGAGCTCCAACCTTGCTCATAAAGAAACATTCTATACTGCTTTTCAAAGTAATAAGCAGGAAATTGTCACCTAAACCCAGAATAAAGAAAGGGATGGTAAACCAACATTGCTGTTAGAAGGTTGTGTGAAAAACGAAATATAAACTTACTTTAGCCCTGACATTTACCTTCCCAGCAGTTTTAAGTCATCAGCCTCTTTTTTGGCCTTTGAAATAAACTGGGTAATGGAAGTAAACTTTCTTCAAGGAACCACTTTGTTTTAATGAATCTTCTGTGTCCTTTAATGTTTGCATTTTGTGAACTACTGATAGTTTTATCTCATGAAAGATTACAGTACATAAAGCACAAACTCACCTGTTTGGATTTGCCAAGTCCACAATGCACAAACAAGTATGAGCATACCTGTGAAAATAGGGAAGCAATTCAAAACAGCAGGGGCAAAGCAGGAGATCTGTCTGGTCTCAAATCCAGTACCATATTGGGCTGGTTTGGAATGATTCTGGAGATATCTAAAATTAACTTCCAGAACAGAACCTAACAAAATCGGAACCCTCCCAGAACTTTCTTAGAGATGTTGAGATTCAGAAGGACACATAAATTGTACCCTGCACAAACTCACAAATTCTCCAAAGTTTTGTCTGGGAGTGGTAATACTATGATTGACTTTTCTTTCAACCAGGGAGTAATTTTACTATGGTTCATTCTCTCTCTCTCTCTCTCTCAATATAATAAAATTTTCAAATAGTGATAGAATTGCTATTTACTTTGTTGTGGTTCTGTTGAACTTATTGATTAATATAAAGCTGTAGATGTGAATAATTTCCAAGAACAATCCTAAATGTTGGTTACTGGCACAGAAAGCTGTAAGAAACCACAAGCTTCCAGCTTACTCTAAAACTTCACTGAATCATAAATTTAATCAATCCAGGCAAATAAAGCATTTATATTGCCATTTCTTCAGTTTTATTCAACCATATGGCTCAAATAGGTGCCATTTGTAATATGTAGCAGGCTGGTTCATCCTGATAACAAGGAACTGTACGAAGTTCTAATTCTTTGCTATTTTCAGTGATTCTAATTCAGATCATACATCTTCACATGCATAGGAAACACATGCCCATTCTCTCCTGTCAGATCTTTTTTCCTTTGCCAGACTCTGCTAACTCTCATGTTGGCACCTAAATCAGGTCCCCCCATGCTTCTTGTTGAATAAAAGACAGCTGCATGCAACATTTTATAGGTAAGGTGAAATGTGTGTCTGTGGAACTTATGTCTAGGGGAGCAGATAACTTTACAGTGGGGAGGCCAAGATAGCATCATGACAGAAGCAAGAAGAAGAAATAAAGATGGCTGCTGTGGGGCACTTATCCATAGAAAGCTCTTCATGTCTAGCATATTTCCACCCAAATAGGATGATATTCTTCAAGCCAGTGCAAAGCTGGCATTGAGAACATTTGTGTGGAAAGCTGTCCCACATGACTAGCACACGATGTGATGACATTGCCAGGTGATTGAAAGTCCAGTGTAATCATGGCATATCCTCACCTGTGCTCCACATTGCCAAATAGCGAGAGTTCCCAAGGATGGCATGACATGTCTTTGGCTTCCCTTTGGTGGAAAAACCACTGGGAGGCCTATGCTTTTTTATTTTTGTTTGTTTGTTTTTAGTATTTATTTACAAATCTACCAGTGGAGCACAGAGGGAGGCAAGCAGCATATCATTCCTTGGAAACACTGGATTCACCATCTCACATTATATCTCCAGGAAGGGATACCTGAAATGAAGACTGTCAGGGAATTTTGTTGGTCCACAGTTTTTAAGCAAACACAGTAGGGATATACAAGAATTCTGTATCAGGACAGAAATCATCAGAGCTTACTCCATTGAACATCCCAAACGTAAATGGGAGACCCTAAAAAGCAGAAAACGGGCATGTTTGTAAACTTGTCAGTTTATAAAAGAAGCATTGCCATGTTTTAGTTGATGGGAAAAATTGTGTATATCTGAAAAAAATGCACAGAAATGCTTATTTTTCCCATTCAAATTAAAAGAGAAGCGGAATGAGATGAAGCAAGCTTTGACAAGGTGTTCAAAGAATCTTGTCCAGACTTCCTTGGTTCAACTACACTGGGCAAAGTGATCAAATTTGCACTTCCCAGACTAATGTGCAGATCAGAAAATAACTATCTTTTGACTGGTACACTTTTCTGAATTTTGTGAAGCTACTGTGTCCATTGCAGAAAGTTGTGCACAAAGTGCATTATTATCTAAAATTGCATATGACAATACATATGAATGTTTGTGTGTGCCTTGGTTGGGTGTGATGCCCGGGGAAAGTGGTTTACATCATAGTGGTCAGTGCCTGTTCTAGATCATGCTGAGCAAGCTGGGATCCATGTCAGACAAGGCTAGACACTGGAGAACACTCTGCAGGAACTGCTGCCTGGAGAACTCTCTCTAATTGTGCTAGTGAAAGACTGGCATCATCTGAGGACTTCAGAAGGCTGGCAGAGTCAGGTCTTTCTGTGGATGCATCTCTGCTGTGTACTTATCACAGTTTTAAAGGGCTAGCAGCAGTTTCTGCAGTCTTATGCTCTTGCATGGCTGAGGAAGAGAGAAAGATGTAGAGTCAAGTGATGGAAAAGAAACATCATCTGGTCAATCAGCTATAGAAGGGAGTAGTTAAGAGGGATTAGCTGTGAGTGATTTAATAGGAGTCTTCCTTGGAGTAGTTTGCCTTAGACCATGGGACTGCAATGCAGAAATTGGAATGAATACATTTAGTATGATTTAATTCATAAGAACTGATATGGACTAGAAATACACTAATTCACCAATCCCTGCTTGTACCTGCAAGCTGTCTTCCAGCCTCCAGGTTACAGCTTATCTGACTTTTCTTCTGTCTTTGTTCCTGTTCCAGTCCTATTTTGTGTTCTTCTGTCTTCCAAACTATGATTTCTTTCACGGATTTTCACATATACTCTTCACTTGAGGAAAAGCAGAAGCATGATTTATGTCCCCTATGGAAAATCAAGCAACAATGCAGTAACTATTATCACCCCCCTCTAAAAAGACACCTCGTATCTATCTTGGACATTTACATGTAATTTCTCAAAGAAATTATGTGATTTGCATGGCTTGAATAATATTCCTTACAGTACAAACCAGCTCATAGTCAAGTATAAGAAGTCAGTGCAAGGATGTAAAGAAATAGGGAATGCAATAACAATGTATAGGTCAAGGAGAGAGATTTGTTCGATAAGAGGCATTTAAAATTTAGTATTGAATATTTAAACTGTTTTTATGTGTGTTGAAAACTTACGGGGTTAGGTTATGATCCTCTCTACTGGATGTGGGAAACTTGCCACCTTCAACCAAATTGCATGCAGGGAGACAAGGAAAACAAGAAGCAAAAATGCAGGTGAGTCAAAGCGGACAGAGGAGTGGTTAAAAGAAGAGGCTCTCTGGCAAAGCCAGAAGGGTGTGAGGAGGGGGTAAAATTTATGCACCAATGGAGGTAAAGGCAGGGAAAGGTAAGGAGGGAGGAGAAGAAAGAGGGAGTAAGAGAAAGGGGGTGTCCTCACCCACTTTTGGCTACAATCCAAACAACTGGTGGCATGTGACCCCTCACAGATTAACCCTGAAGAGATACACCCCTCTACAGAACAAAGCTCTCCTACCTCTGCTACGGAGACTTACCTGAGATGAGTCTTATTGAACTCAATGGGATAATTCTAAATTGCTGCACAAAGGCTTACACTGTTTGTGAGCCCTGCTGCACTAAATGCCTTTCTTCAGATGCTTAAAATAGTATATTTTTTCATTTTATGTTTTACATTTCTATACTGCTCAACAAAGATATCTGGTTGATTCTCAACTATAATACTAATAACGATAATCATAAGCTACAACATTATAAAATACACAATTATGCAATTACTACTTCCTTTAAAGAAGCCAACACCATGCCTTTGTCAAGGAAGAATTTACAACCTCTCGGATCCACCTGAATAACCCCTCTATCGGATATAATGAGCCATGAAGGGAAGCACCAAGCATCCAGGTGGTCAGTTGGATTTGGCCAAGCACCTTGGCAGGATCCTGGGGAAACATCCAATGCATTTAAATAATCAAAAAGAAGAAAGCTTATTTAGTGAATTTTGCTGCTTCCAAATGTAAGAGCACACAAATATTCACAGCATGAAAGGAAAAAAAAATCAGTAAGTGCCATCCTTTTAATGTCTACTAAGAAGTAAGTCTCATTAAGTTCAATGTGACTTACTTTCATGTAACTGGCCATTGGATTGCAGCCTAAATCTATCAAAATGATTGATCTACCACCAGCACTGAGGGGTTTCAAAGTTTCAAGAAGGCTTTGATTCCCCATAATACATTTCTGAACCTTGCTTGTCATCAACTAAATGTTACTCGCAAACTGCAAAACTATCATTTTATTGTTGCTGTTTTTCAAGAAGTTTTTCCTCCTTTCAGTGTAGTAGTATTTGGTTATTGACTGAAATCTTGCACATTTGTGGTAAATGAGGCTTCAAAAACACTTCGTCAAAGACATAGTTTGAAAATACACTGTGCTGACAAATGCAATCTAAAATGAAGGCTGATTACCTTTGCCACTTTGGTACAGGCTGTCACAGAGCTGTGTTCTGAAACATAATCAATAGCATTGACTTCATGTTGATTCTTAGACCTGTGGAGGCCACTTAAATAAAAGCTGAACAAGACAAACCTTTTAAAGTCTCCATACACAGCCTCCTATAATAGGGGAAATGGTTTCTTCTCTCATACTCCAGAACCTCTAGGGATGTGTGAGAAAATCATTTCAATTTATTTTTAATCAGGATTTACCTACTTTGCACATTCTGGACCAAACATGGCCTTGAAAGCAATAAGTGCTTGCTTCCTGTATCTTCTGGAGCTTTCAGTGTGACTCAAGAACCCCTACTATGGATTCATTTTTAAAATGTGAATAAAATCTGAAAATTTCATACAAATATGCTTTAATCAATAGGATGAAAATGCATACACTTCAAAGATCCTTAAGAACCAACCAGAACTTAAGAGAAATGACACAAAGCTTGAAGATGGCATGTGAATGTGTGTGAAAAACAGAATTGCTCCTGTTTAGAACAGACAGCACTGAAGGCTCAAAGCAACTCAAGAGTACATTCTGGAAATCTAATACAGAGTCGTAGATCTGTTGCTGTGAAAGAATGCCTTCCACTTGCATCCACCTAGAGCTGAACTACACATTACAGTAGAGTGCAGTGTGTCACTCAAGATTCTTTTTTAACTTACTCTAGCATAAGCATGTGCAACCTCAGCTTGGAGTTGTACCACTGTGTCCAGCGAGAGGAAGATTACACCTTTGTTTCCACCATTTTCCTCCAAAATTCCATCCCTGCATACAAGAGAAGCTGCTGACTGCTATTCAGTGCAGATTGCATTTGGCTCATTATGTGAGCTATCCATGGTGCTGAACTCTGGCACCAAAATGTGCTTAGCACTGTGGAGCACCATCGATAGCTCCTAGACGCTCACTCCAAAAACTGCAATAGCTGAGGACCCAGCTGATATGAAATCACCAGCCTCACCAGCCCACTCTCCCCTGCGGGGAAGGGAAGAATCATTCCCCCCCCACCCGTTGCATGCTTACACTTAACTGAATAAAACATAACCTTTAACTATATATTATGCAAGTGGCGTGATGTGTAGTTAGAGAGAAATCTCCCAGAACTCAAGATATTTCCATTGCAAATAAGTAAAATGTGCCAGTTTTTGCTAATTCTTATCAGAACTAATCTGAAGCAAAATTTTCACCCTTCCTTATATGTATCTCAGCTCTTACACACTGCTTGCAAATGTGTAAATATAGGAAATATCATAAAGAATCCTTACAGGTGCATTGATTCCTATACATTGAATATATGCACAGGACAATGTTGCACCCTTCCAGTACTTTTTTGTACAAAAGAAACAGATCCAACAGCCCTGTCCATGAACTTTTCATCATTTGGGAGCATGCCACGGTACTCATTTCCCCTTCTTCCAAAAGCAGTTGAAGTTATTGATATTCCAACCAGATTTCTTTTACATTAGGATTCATCTGCTCATTGTTCTCTATTTCTGAATTGAGGTTTTAATCCTCTGTTTGAAATTTCACAATTAGCTGCTCCAGAATTGATTATGTTGTCAGGGGGAAAAGTATAGGATCACATGTGTGAGAGATCATCAGGGACAGATGAACCCTGAATATGTAAAGATATAGTCTCATGCAAATGAAAAGCAAAGACTAGAATGGCAACATTTTAAAAGTGTGGGAGAATTATTGTGAGAGCCAAGGAGAATTATTGAGAGACTGAATTGCCTCCAATGCTGTTTATTTTCAAGGTTCATCAGGAGACATCAATAGAAACTTGTACTTATTTTTCATGGATTTCACTCAGCTAAAATTCTGCTCTAAGGGCATTAAGAAGCTCTGAAACTCACATGGCTAACCTTACTCATTTTACTAAGATAAGTTTGTTCCCAGTCAACTGTATGAGAACTGGCTCATATGTGGTTCCTATTTGGAAAAAAAAAGCTAACTTTGGCAAGCTTAAATGGTTTTGAAGTAGGAATATAATCAATGGCAGTGGTGTTGCAACATTTTCAGCTGTTGAGAGGACACCCAAGATATGATCGAAATAGGTGATTGCCAAAAACAATTTTAAATTACATATTATTCAGTGGATTGTAGTGTTAATCTGACATTTTGAGAAGCACCTATATCTGGATGCATACATACTGCCTGTCTGCTGTACGTTATTGTATGCCTTACATAAGGCAATAAATGGAGTCCAAGGTGCTTTGCCCAACTTATGAGCCTTTTGTTACTCGTGTACAAGTGTCCATACATTCAAGGCCCAGTTCTCTCACCCGCGGTGTCTCCCTGGTAGGTATGAACATTGGCAGGCTTCTTCCTCCCGAGGATGTCCACAGAGGTAGACCTTCCTCTTGCAGGAATCAATGCCTAACATATGGGAGTGGGAGTAGCAGTGGGGAAAGCTGCATAGTGTCAGCATCAGGGCCAGTGGGGCAACCTCACTGCTTTATGTAAATCAGTGCTGCACCAGCTTTTTCAGGGCCTTTGGGCAAGACCCCTTCAGTGCTCCCCTCCCTCAGTGAGGCCTGCCCATAACCATTGTACATAGCTGAGATTGTTCTTCATCCTCTTTCTCCTTAGTGCTTTGACTTGACCAGAAGAAAGCCAGTGAAGAAGCATGCAGTGGCATCTACTATTCTCTCTTATTACAGCATTGTCATCATCAGTAGGCCAGAGTGAAAGGCAAGTGCTAATGGCAAAGAGCAGGGACAACAGCAGAGGCTCTTATCAGTGGGCCCTTGCTGGTATGGAGGCCTTGGCTGGTATCCTAGCATGCCAACCTTGGTGCGAGCCCTGATAGGAGTAGCATGCAGAGGAGTTCTATATTTAACACTGAAACATGGTACCTGGCTCTTTCCCTAGAGATGTTCTTCTATTTACATTCTTTTCTTTCAAATTCTCTTTGTTAGCTTCAGTATTTTCAAGCTGTTATTTTTAAAAAATACCTTTAAGATTTAATTGCTTTTGTCATTTAAAAAATTCTGTCCTGAGACTACTGGAACTACATCCCAACCATGTAGAATAATCTCTATAGTGCACATTTCTGCAAAACAGTTTGCAAGCAATATTCATCTGAGAGGATATATTTTTAAAAAGTTCTTGTTTGCTCTTATTGGAATAAAACTATAATACTGTCAGACATTCAGAGATAAATAGTCAATCCTCCCCTAAATGTTCAACAGCAGCTATATCTAAAGCTATAAAATGATATTTGAAGTCATCTGAAGACATAGACCATCAAGGAATCTATGAAGTGTTAATAAAAATGAATATAATTATTGTCTGTTACATTTAAAAACCAATCTCTTTTTCAATACAATATATTATTTACATTGATAATGCTGAACATGGTAGAATATCATTGTTTCTGCCACCTGCTCAGTGCCTTTAGAGGAGGAGGAGCAGGCAGCAGTACTGGAAAGCCCCAATCCTGGTTAAGTCCTCTCAGCAGTTATCAACTAAGTAGTGTACATAACAAAATCATCCCTCAGTCATCTCCTTACATAAGCACTAGAGCCCTACACATAGGAATTACCACAAAATCAATTTTCAGAGGAATTGCTTTTCACCTCTGTCCACAAATGAATGGTCAAAAATGAATAGATCAAAGGATTTGGCACAGTGCTTCTCAGTAGTAGGTGGACCAAGTCTGTACGTCCCATAGGATTTACTGATGCATTATGTAAAATATGCTTCTTTTATCAGTATTTCCAGTGGGGAGGAGAAAATTCCCTTTATCTCTTTCCCTTGTTTAACATTTTATGATATCTACCATGTTCCCTCTTTTCTAAACTACTCAGCTTGATTTTGTAAGCATTTTTATAGAGGAAAAATGTTCCCCATCCGTCAGGAATACAGAGTAAATGTTGACCTTTTCTAAACCTTCCTCAAGTCTACCATGTCCTTTTTAAGATATCAGTATCAGAACTGAAAACAATTATTTGGCATTTCATAGATGTGTATCACATTGCTGGATATTTATCATTTATTTTCAATTTTGTTCCAATAAATCCTGTTACTGAATTTGCCTTATATTGCTACAGCATAATAGACTTACATTTTCATGTCCTTTCCTACTATGACCCAAAATTTCTTTCCTGAATGGTTACAGCCAATTTAAAGGTTATCAGTATAGATAGACATATATGAAATTTGGAGTATAAGACAACTTTAGAAAATGTCCTCAGTGTGCATCATTTTGCATATGTTTGAATTCCCCTTCACCCACTTTAGAGAGACATTTTACAGGTCTTCACAATCTATTTGGGATGAACCCTCTCTGAAAAATTTGGTGACATTTGTAAATTTGTCTAGGATACTATACCAGATAGGGATTTTACTGCCTTGAATCCTACATTTCCTTCCATGAAAAGGACAAATAGGCATTTCTTACCTCAGTCTTCCCTTTGCAGCCTTCTGTGTCTTCTGAAAATCTGTTCCAGGGAGTAAATGTCAATTCAGGAAAAGTCTGTATTCCTATTATATCATTTCATTTCTATAGCCAAAGCTCTCTGGATGATTTACAATCAAAAAGCCAACTCCACATATTTCCCGCCCATTCCTACCTGCAAAATAAGAGAGAAAAAGGAAGAGTGTAAAAGGAGGAGTAAGGTAACTCTACTCCAGTTAAGTGTTTGCAGTTTAACTGATACTCCTTATGCATGTTTACTCAGAAGTAGGCCAGATTGTGTTCTGTGGAACTTCCCCTAGGTAAACATGCACAGCACTGCAGACTTACTGTTAGTATTTTATATTGGAGATTACCAATACTGAATAAAGCATTTCACAGTAAGCAATGTGGCTCTTTAGTAGTTCATATTTTGGGAGCAGAAATGCTGTCCTACAAAATTAAATAATTCTACTAAAAATCTTTTTTCCAATGAATAAACTTGTGCCTTAAAATAAAAATATCATAAGTAACTTATCTTCACATTATGTGATATCATCATAACATAGATAAATAAAAAGATAACATAAGGCAAAATCCATACATAGCTAAATATTCCTAACTCCTGTGTATTTCTTTTGAAATTACAGTAGGAAACCCTTCCTGTACTACCATATTGAAATCCATGAGCATTCACTTTAGCTGACTCCTTTCCCAATTTTTTATCCAAAAGTATGATGCAATGCAATTGCATCACAGAAACAAAATATAGAAGACATAAAGTCTTCTTGACTTGAAGCAGCACTCTCAATGCACTGAACCTAAATAACTGGTTTTACATCATTGTACCTAATTCAAATAATAAATACAGGCTGTTGGCGACCTGTATAGTCTTCCTTCTGAGACTAATAGGAAAGCAGCAGGGAGTGAGTTCTTCCTAGTAAGCAGTGGGAGGGTTTGTTCAGTGAGTTTAAATCTCCACATGTACTACCAGATCACCACATGTCCGGTATTTTAGGATATTGCCGTTCTCACTAGCAATAATTTAAAGCAGTTCAGTCTATAATCCCATCTTCTTCAGATTCTGTTCTGATGTATCCTTTTGCTTCAACCACCCTCCCACTGCCCCCAACTTTCTCCTCTATTCTTCTTGCCTAGGGTAGCATCAAAGTCTTTTAGCATGATGAAGTAGAATGTTTGATCTTTTTTGTAGTGCCTCTGTCTTGATACACTATATTATCTTGTGTATGCCACAAGATAATACCCAGAGGTGGGGGACATGGGGAGGAAGCTGAAAAATAGAAAAATAATCACATGTGAAAAGGATTTCATTTTGCGGCATGACTTTTAAGTAAATGTAAAGCACTTTTGGCAGCATGTGGAAGCTTTGAAAAATGTGCTGCTGCTTCAATACCATTCTTCTAATACAGATCATATTTGTTGGCTGTTTCTCTCTCCTTGCTCTTTACTGCTGAATGCATTTGCCTGAAAACAGAATTGTTGTTTCTCATCAGCCTTCCAAATCCAGCTGCTTCTTCTGTACAGACAGGATGATGATGCTTATTTAACAAGGGATCAGTTCCAATTGGGTGGTCCTGATGCTTCTTTGTCTCATCTTTTCTCTCACTGAGTAATTTTCAAAGCTTACATTAAAGACAGTTCTCTTCAGCATGACTAAGGACTTGGTAGCCATTTCTTCAGGGTTAAAAAGTTGCTGGTGTGAAGAACTGGCTATCTGTGGGGTTTAAATCAGGACTCCATGACTGTGCTTTGTTCTTTTAAGGAAGGTGATACAAAGAAGCTGGGCCATCCTTCAGTAAGTTGGAACCTTTGCTCTATGAATTGATCTTGAAGAATTCAGGCTGTTTCTGGATACACCAGCCACAGGGAAGGTCAAACACAATGTCATCAACCCTTACTGCAGAAGGAATAGGTCCCAGAGAAAGTCAGAGTCAAAGCCAGCAGGGAGAGCAAGAAAGTATCTTCTTAGGAAGGATCAAAGCAGGATTTCTTCACAACATATACTGTCACTAACTGAACCTGACTCCAAGAACTTCCTTGCTGTTTTGTAAGTGATTGTATTTAAATATTAGAACTGCCAAACTAACGGTCCTTCTCACTTGTGCATTGAATCTTCCATCAAATGCCTAGCATAATCATGAGCCATTCACACCTGTTTAGTGTTAAGTGACTGTAAACCTATATTTTTCATCAGTGCTTATATAAAACTGTGTTAGAGAAAGAAATACAGGTGAAAGAAATGGCAAGCAGGGTTAGAGTTAGGGTTTGACACAACCATATCATTATGGTTGTGGCAAATAAGTTCAAATTCACCAAACTAATTATGTGCTGTGAAAGTTGGGGACTATTTCAACCCATTTCTTCAGAGGGGGAGAAAATCAGAGGGCTCACCATTTACAGTGTCTGTACCTTCTTTTTCCTCCCTTTATTTTGTGTTTTCAGTCCAAACAGCAGCAGTTGTGCTGAAGCCGTTAGCCTGCATATTCCACTATGCAACATAACTAGTATCCTTTTATGGCACTGTTACAAGCAAACATACAGGAATGATAGGAAATGTTGCAAAATGGCCTACTATCTCATCGAAAAAGGTTGTTTGTTTGTTGTTTGTTTGGG